>NC_090628.1:418034-423023 GCF_004359215.1 Bremia lactucae
GCAGAACTCATGCGTCTCGCACGCTGGTTCTTGCCATCGCCCTTTGGGAAGGGAGTCCTCTTGCTGGGCATTTTTGCCCCAGCAGGGACCCTGGCATAGCAGCGAGCCATCATATGGCCGCGCTTGCCGCATTTAAAACAGACCACGTCTGCATTGCCCAACTCCATAGGAGTGGCATCTGTCCTCTCGGCCGACGGCTTATACCAAGCTGTCGCCGAGGCACTGTTGTAGGATTGCTCCTCAACTAAGGCAATTTGGATTGCCTCTTCCATCGTCGACGGCACCTTTCTGAAAAGGGCCTGTCGCGATGGGCCATGCCGTAGTCCGTTCATAAACGTGGGCACCTTAATGTGCTCCGGAATCGGACCTACGGTTATGGATGCGGACAGCGAGCGCATCTCTTGCACATACTCTTGCAGAGATCGCTTCGCCTGTCGCGCCCCAAAGAAGCGCGCCTGAAGCAACACTTCGTTGTTCGGCGGCTGGTACATGGCGCGAATCTTATCCTTAAAGATCGCCCATGAGGGGAACGCTTTTCTGTCCGCCATAAGCGCCGAGTAAGCCCACTCTGAGGCCTTACCGCGCAGATGCGACATAGCGTACGACACCATCCGGCTGTCGTCCTCGATGAGCTGGGCGACACCACATTGCTCCACGGCTAAAAGCCAGTGGACAATCGTGTGCGCCGCAGTTCCATCGAACTTGGGCGGGTCCATCCGAATGGGCCTCGGCTGATGCGGCCGGGCAGAGAGCATCTCAACAGTCCTGTTGAGAGCCTCGCTCCGAGCCTGCTCATGCCTCAGCTCATCCTGAGTCTGAGTGACGGACTCCGCCGCAGCATGGCTCTGTGCCTCGGACGCGGCCCTCCGCTGTCCGAGCACAAATACCTCAAACTGCTCCAACTGAGCAACATGTTGCTTAGGAGGACTACCCAGGAATGACGCTGGGCGTCATCCCTCCTAATGTGAATGCACCCATGTGCATCACATCCACAAGGGTTGGTCACAAATGTGCACCACACCCGAGTGTTGGGTCTAATTACTATTATTTAGTAATTGACCATCCCCTTAAGTACCAAATGTACTTAATGGGGACTGTGCAACATTAGGGCAACTCTAGCCCGTTACATGGTCAAAGAATCCCAGGTACCTTTGGAAATAAGTTCACTAAGACATTAAATGTCTTAATTAACAATGGATCAAGTGTACGCGCCAAACACACTTGACCTGATACCGTTCGCTTCGGAGAAAACTCAATTGCCAACGCTAGAACCGAAACGGTTCTTGCGTGATCTGCGTAGTGGCAAAGTTAAAGCAGATCGGTGTACTTGTCATAGATGACAAGTACGTGGCCGATATTCGGTCGGCAATAGTATTTCTTGAGAACGAATGGGTTCTCAGATGTACGTTTACCAAAAAGCTGAGGTACATATAGCGGCACCCTTAAAATATATAAATCAAGGCCCTAAGTAGGAATACTTTTTGACATCCTGCTTATAATATGAAAATTCGTGAGATACTCACATATTTTTTGCTCTCTTCTTCCTGCTAATAATTGTCTAATCGCCAGAATTTCAAATGGCTGTGCTATTTTGCTATTTTCCGCTATAGCGAAGTGATCGGCCAAACAACAATTGATCATCAACAACAATGACATCACCTTCGTCGCGGGTCTCGATTAACTTTTTTGAGGTCGGACTGACCTGACAAGTGCCTCGGGTCCGAAAGTCCCAAAGGCTGGCCTGATTGCCCTCCGCTTATAGGTGGCCAACCACTCATTTGAGGTGGAAGCATAGTAGCTCCACCACCAACATCGTCCTCGCGAGCACGTTTCATGCCAGCAAGAATATGCGGCGGGGGTGGTGGGGGCACAAGCAGCCCAGGAGCACCGGAAGGAATCGAGGAAGCGGCCATCATCCCTCGTGGAGGATAATTTGGAGCCGACAGCGGCAGCAACGGACCCGAACCGACTCCACCCGTGCTCATTGAAACGTTCGAGTTCATAAGGGTGCCTGGAGGACGAATTTGGCTTAGCAACACATTGATCGTGCCATTTCCATCCATGGGGCAGTCTTGCTTCCAGTGACCTTTTTGCCGGCACTTGTGGCATGTGTACGATGGAGGTGGCACTTTCGGCTCCGTGCAGTCCGAGATGTAGTGTCCTGGAACGTTGCAGCGTTTGCACAAATAACCTTCTGGCGGAACCTTGCGTTGCATCTGCCCAGCGGGAGTTACTAAGTCCTTTGTGGGGCAGTCCTCAATCCAATGGCCTTTGGTGCCACAGCGATTGCACGTGTACGAATCAGGCGGTGGACGCCGTCCAGTATTTCCGCGAATGTCCGTGGTTGGCTTATTAAACGTCTGGAAGTTGGCAGCATTGATCGCGCTTGAACGAAGACTACTGGCACCGTCTGCCATGCCAGGTAGCACTTCCGCGCTATCGACACCCCCGCGCATGTACATTCCTCCTTCTCCCGTTTCTTGCTCGTTCAAAACAGTCTGACCGCCATTGTACTTGTCGTCCATTGGATCGCCCGGTCGATTGCGGCACCAAAATTTGGTACTGTGATCGTTACTAAATACACCACAATTACGTCAGTCTACATTGACGTGTTTCATACTGGCCATGTTGTCATACCTTCCAGTTGCGACGACGTGGCCTACAGGATGCCATTGAATGTCCCAAACAGCAGTATCGTGCGCTTGCGGAATGGATGCTAAAGCATTCTCTTTCCTGCCATTCCAATCAATAAATATTCAAATTGTTTAAAGTGGATTCATTCGTACCATGCGAATAAATAAATAACCAAACGTACCCGACTTCCCAATACATAAGCGAACCGTCATATGAGCCACTAATAAACAGACGCTCATACCAGGGGTGCCATGCTATAGACGTTACTTCACGTGCATGGCCCTTAAGTGTGGCAAATTCCTTGAGCATTCGAATGTCATAAATCTTGATAAGTTGATCGCGACTGGCCGTGAGCAACCAATTCCCATTGGAGTTCCACGCGACCTTAAACACGGTATTTTTGTGCCCATGGAGTGTGTTCAAACTATTGCCCGATTTGGGATCCCATATCTTGACGAGATTGTCTTTACTACCACTCGCCAAAAGACACTTTTGGGGGTGGTACGCCACGCATTTGACATCCCAACCGTGACCTGTTAGCACGCGCTCCTCGCGCCCACTTTCAAAGTCCCAGATCTTCACCGTCGCGTCATCTGAACACGACACAAATTTGAAATCCGTCGGTGAAAAGCTGAGTGAGCGCACAGCTTCTCTATGTCCTTGTAATAGCTGCACATTGGTCATACTAGACTGCCAGTACTTGATCACTCCTCCGTGGTCGGCGGTAACGAGCCAATTGTCATTATGGGACCACACCATAGCTCGCACGGCATCGTCGTGAGCTTGCAAAATTGTTTCAAAATTAAACGCCAGGCCATTCCAGAGTGTGAACTCGCCAACCGAGTTGCCTGTAATAAGGCGACGGCCCTCGGGTGTCCAGGTGAGGCAGTTGACGGGGCATCGCTGCTTGTTAGTTGAGCAGCGACAAAATTTGGTACATACACACGAAGCCAAGTCGTCGTCTCCGGGATACGCCATGGGTGGCAACATCTGCTTCTTGTAGAATGAATGCGGTGGTAGCACATGCGAGCGCACGCTCCGCGCAAGCACAAAGCGGCGTTGAGTCACGTAGTTTATAAAAGTCGCATTAGGATCCACACTTTTACGCACAATAGGCTTGCGCATGCGTTTATGTGGTGGCACGCCTCCTGCATAGTGGCTCGACCCGACGTCATGGCCACTTTTTAGCACCTGAGCCGAGTGCAGCTCCCCATTCGCCTGCATTTGGCAAGCAATTTACTAGGTGACCTAACAATCATACCGGTATTTGGTGGTCAAATTCAAATGTGACGGTAATTTAAGTTGAAGAAGCGCAGCTGCACATGAGTAGAATAATTTGTCAATTTAGGAGTCCACGGCAAAGTACTCCGACTTTCAATCCAGTCCGTTGCGTTCCACAAGGTGTCTTCCTGCTTTTCCATCATTTCGATTTGAAGGCTTCTGACTTCCGTGATCAGCAAGCACTGCCTATTCGTCGTTGCTGTAGACAAATCAGCGACGCTGTCGGAATGCTGCTATTAAATTGGTGTGACCAGTTAATAGTCATGAATCGTTTGTTTTGATGAGCAGCCGATCATCGAGTATGTCACAAAGCCACCAAAGTTGCATAGAGAAAGTATCAAAGGAGCTCATACAAACGAGTGCACTGACATTGTCTATCGTATTCCATTTTTTTATGCTATGTCAGAATCACATACAAATACAATGATCGAATTTGTGAGTAAATAGACGCAAGGGATTTAAGCGAGAAATAAGAAAAATTGAGCGCCGTATTATTATAGAATTTCTTAATATGAAAATTCTTAAAATATACTCTTTGCGCTAAAATAACTTTGTGTTCAGGGGCGGCTACAAACTTTTCGCCGGTCATACGATGTTGAGTCTCGCACGCCGTTCCGGAGCTGTCGCTCGAAACTCTGCTTTCCGATGCGCTTCGAGTGTCCCCGTCACTTCCTCAACCCCAGCACCTGCCGAGCGCGGAAACATTCAGGAACTTCTGAGTGGAAACGCCACGGCTCGTAATGGCGTCGGTATGCCTTTCATTGCCTTAAATCATTTTTTTTCACCGGTATTTAACACTGTGTTACGCTTACCCAGAATATGTCGTGTCTCGTGTGGACGATCTGGTGAATTGGGGCCGTAAGAGCTCGCTGTGGCCAATGACCTTTGGTTTGGCTTGCTGCGCTGTTGAGATGATGCACTCCGGTATATCGTGTAATTTGTGTTATCCATGCTAGTACATGTAATGAATAGTTTTTGTGTCTAGCTGGTTCGCGCTACGACTTTGAGCGTATGGGTATGGTGTTTCGTGCCTCGCCTCGCCAAACCGATGTGATGATTGTGGCTGGCACGTTG
>NC_090628.1:425141-457033 GCF_004359215.1 Bremia lactucae
CACTCAGGGGATCGTAGACACTATAATGTCTCGTCTTGTCCCCGAGAAGAAGCCGTGGCTTTTGCCCGAGCAGCTAATTAATAGGTTGTCTGGAGAGACTACTCCTCACAACAAATATCCCTTATTTATTGCGACAAAGCTACATGGCCTTGTCCCAGCGCCAAAAACTTTCGCGCTGAGCAAGGTTTTTATCTCGAAGCTTTTTTAAAGCATCGATTGTATAGTGGCAACAATAAACGAGATAAAGTCTCGCTTATGCAAGCTGGAGCGCGTTCATTCGCAATGTCAAAGACATTATACGCGAAGCCTGGTTTTAAAGACTTAACGCGATTCGCGTTAAGTTTGAGAAACGAACTTCAACTGGTGCAAGGTATAAATTGCATCGGTTCTCACGTGAGGCAGGACTTCCATGCCTCACTTGAGATGATACCTGTCCGTGTTGTGTTGACAACACGAAGCGAGTAAAAGGGGATGTCTTTTTTCTTTCTTCGCCCTGGGGAAGGCTTGCATCTCTATTGAGATGCGGGATGCGATTTACGTTTTGCAATCGATTTACACGCGCCAGGGGCGCGTGTTTTCCTATGGGCCTTCTGAACCATCGGATGGGTCTCGTCATACTGACGGACGAGGCCCTCAACGTCAGCAATCAGCTGGGAACTAGGCTCCCAGCTGTCATGTGAAGGTGGATAACCGCGCCAGCGAACAAGATAACTCGTTCGCTGCCCCTTCACATCACGTTGAAGTCGGATACGTTCCACAAGGAAACGTTGACCACCGTGAGATTCCAATAATGGTTGTGGCGGAGGAGGAAAAAATACCCAAGATCGAAAAACTCGATCACTTTCTCCATGATTTGGTGGAGGGACTTGATCACGAGCGCGGTAAGCGTCGCTCGTTAGAGCAGACGGTGCAGGCTCACCATATAGAACGGTTGGAAGACCATCCGAAGAGTGCGTACTCCATGTTGGAGTACAAACGAAATTATTTCGCTCTTCGTGATGAGCTGTCGTAAGCTCATCGCGGTTTCGAGGATTCTCGGACTTGAGACATGAGAATCTCCAGATTCAGCATGAGAATCTGGTTCGTGACCACAAAAATCTCTTAGGGATTCTTGAAAAGGGTGGTTAGATCCGTCCTCAAAAAAAACGCGTACCACCAATATGGGCGGAGCCGACCAACGTAAAATGTAGGATGCACTCGCATCCTACGTGGCAATTTTATTGTGTACGCATTGCCTCTGCGATGCAGTACACGGATCTGCCCATTGAATAGGTAGTAGCTTACTGCTACCCGCATTAGTGACTACACGCTTAGGTAAGTTTACCGTAGAGAGTAGTACTAGGTCATTAATTTCAAATGAAAAAATATTTGCTCTTCCATGTTTGTCTTCGTTCCGTTTCTGCCGGCCCCCTGCGTTAGCAATGGAATCCTGAACGAAACGTACGACTGATTATCGAGTCAGCAGAAATTCCTTAGCTGACTCAATTGTTGTGTCTTTTTCTAGTGAGATCTTTCTCATCTTCGATGTCGATTGTTTCGACACCGACATCATCCGCGTCGTTGGTAACTTCGACGCGTGATGAGCATAAGCCAGAAATGGCTTTGCTCGTGCGAATCCACACCCTTTTAAATTAAAAGATCCCTCTAATTGGGTTGGTATGCGTAGATGGCGTAATGCATTCACGAAGAGCGGTGTATGTGTTGTAGACGCATGCACCGAATTATTGATGGGCGAATTCGACCACCGGTAAATTCGCTCCAATTCGGATACGATTGGACGTTACCTCGAAGTATCTCTTCAAGGACGCGATTCACGCGTTCCTTCAGACCATTTGTCTCTGGATGATCAGAAGTTGACGTAGTCAGCCGTGTTCCGAGAGATCGGAACACGAATTGCCAACACTCCGCCGTGAACCGTGGATCTCTATCTAAGCCCAATTCACGGGGCAAATCGTCGAGTTTGAATACCGTGTCGACAAATACACGGGCGCAGCTCGGAGCCGTGATTGACTCTGGCACTGCAACAAGATGTACCATCTTGCTGAATCAGTCCAAAAACAAAGACCCCATTGTTTCTGTGATCGTTTTTGGGAAATGCGAAGACGAAATCCAAAGATACGGTCAGCCGACATTCTGCCGGAAGTGGTAAAGGTTGGAGAGGTGCACGGGACGAAGGGCTAGGCTTCACCCGTTGGCACACCTCGCAAGCATGAATGAACTTGCGCACGAACTGATACTGGCGAGGCCAGTAAAAGTCGCGACTTACTGTGAGATAAGTTTTCTCACGTCCACGATGCCCACGTCCACGATGCCCACTTGTTGGTGCATCGTGACACTCATACATGATGCGGAAACGCAAATCATTGTCAGTACGGACGACGACACGTAAAGTGTCGCTGGCAACGGCTGTGTAGTGCAGTACGCCGTTGCGTGTTTTGTATCGATCGGATGACGATCGATATAAAGTCGATAAATCTTTAAAAGATTAATTGGATAGATTCATCAGATGATCCACTAAACACAGACGGTCTTTATCTTCTGTGTAGGCCTTCTTTATGTCATCAAACGTAGTTGATGACGGAACAATTGTAATGAGTGTTGCAATAGTGGGATTATTTTCACTTTTGGAATGCGCATCCGGCTCGAAATCGGGTCGGCATGATAAATGCATCAGCGACGACATTAAGTCGTCCTAGTTTATATTCCACGGAGAAAATTTTTATACTCCGCGAAGAAGGACAGCCACCTCGCGCCATTCTTTGCGAGAGGTGTGGCCTGTACACGGCCGTACGTAATGACGCATGGTCCGTATATACGATGAACGGTCTATCTTCGAGTTGATAGACCCTAAATTTAGCCAGTGCATATTTCATTGCAAGGAGTTCATTGTCATGCACTGGGTAAATGCGTTCAGCTGGTTGCAGCTGACGCGATTGGTAACAGACGACGCGCTCCGCGCCGTCTGTATCGAATTGCATTAACGCACAGCGATTGCAAAATTCCTGGCGTCACAGACCACAAAGAATGGTCTGTCTTAACCTGCAATCGCCAAGATGGGCGATTAAAATAACTTTGTTTGATACCTTCAAAGGAACGCGGACAATTAGCGCTCCATAACCATTTCTCGTCTTTTTCAAGAGGCGAGAGAGATGAACTGTCATCTCGGCATAATTGTGTGAGTACTTGTGCAAGTACGCCACTAATCCAAGGAACTTTCTAAGTCCCTTGAGATCGACTGGAACTGCCCAGTGGGTAATTGCCTTGATCTTTTCGGGATCAGGGCGCACGCCGTGATAACCGACGATGCACCAAAGAAGTGGTATTTCAGCTTGCAGCAAATATACACTTCTTGAGATTTGCGTTGATCTTATGCTTTCGCATAAGTGTACGAACCTGACGAACGTGAGTTTTATGAGCTATCACGTCCGTCTTTCCGTCCATGGCCCAGCTAAGGACGAATACATCGTCATAATAAATCGATGCGAATTCTCGCACTGGTCTCAACAGATGCGTAACGAATCTAGTAATGCCAAAGGGGCTTAGTAACACCCCTGCAACATTCAGGGGTGTTACTAAGCCCCTTTGGCATTAATAGCCATTCCCAGAGCATCCCACTGGGAATGTTCACTGCTGTGTACATGATGTCCCGATCACGCGTAAGGATCTGATAAAATCCATCCATCAGATCCATAGACGAAGAGATGGTTCTATGATTACGTTATTTCTAGGTACCGGCGTTTGAGACGGCACAGTTTCAGCATTCATCTTATTGAATGGGCCTGTGGCCTTTCTCACACAGAAAGTCGAAGAGCTATGTGGGGAGATTGACTTCCTAACATGGCCCGCTTCTAATCGATCGATAAAGAAGTTAATGATCGCAAGTACTTGTTCACGAGGCAGGGGGGCCACTGTTTCATGACACAATACTTTGAGCCCGGTTTGAGCTCGATCTCATGTCGAGTGCCTTTATCCTTAGGCAACTCGCTGAATTGCTTCAGGGAATACATACCTGAATTCAATCAAAGCCTAGTATAAAGGATTTATCATTGGTGACTCGCAGGATTGAGTAGTATATATCTCGATCCGAGTCTTCACATCAAGGACACTTTCGTCCATCGATGAGCTGCCGAGAACTCGTTCATTCTCTGCAAAAATTACTGCTGACCGAATATCGGTTACGTATTCGTCCTCTGTGACGAGTACGTAGATCTGCTTGATTCTACCACCATGCAGATCTCTCAAGAGCCGCTTAGGTTCTAGGGTTGGTAGTTGAGTTATCTCCGAAGTTAACTTCGGAGGTGCATACACATCAAGTGTACAAGCGCCTACTCTTGATATGTCATTAACCAAGACATTCAATGTCTTGGTTTCTTCCTGGGATTTACCCACAGGCTGCCGAGGGATCAATCCTTCGGGATGCTGAAGTCTAGTCACTTTAGAATTAACCATTTAAGGAGATTTCTCCTTAGGCACGTGGGGACAAATTCCCTCAACGTCTTCCGACTGTGATTGCGCTATCTCATTCGGGTCCTCTACGGTCGACTCTCTACTTGACCCAGGATCATCGTGTTGCTCCTATTGGACAACCGTTTTTTAATGTCGCCGTACATTCATGTCTCAATCTACTCGACTTATTAGAGTGATGGACCTTCGGCGCAGCCTTTGCATTCGCACAGCTGCTGGCAGCTGACTCTACAGTATATTTTTAATCACACTGTGATCTTGCGCAGTCGGACTAGCGATTTTACCAAATGTGAGGCCATCGCACTCACTCGCACTACATCCAAACGCTTGTGGACGACCAAGACGTTCATCAGATGGCTATCTGATGAACAAGCGGCAGGCATCTTTACGGATCGATGCTGCCAGCTGATTCTTGGCTCATATTTTCTAAGCCAAGGTAAACCTAGGATGACATCAAGTTTGTCTTCCAAATCGAGTACGATAAAATCATTGTCGTACTGTAATTCTTTTAACATGTACCGAACTTTCACAATGCGTTTCATTATTGATATCGATGCGCCTGTCGCTAGACGCACCGTCATCCTCGTCAGAGGGATGTCGCGCTCAACGAATTTGAGCCTACGACCTTCTAGGGACTGGCGACGAATAAAGTTATTCGACGCTCCACAGTCCACTAGGGCTCTGAGTGACAAATCATTTGTCACTTTTAACTTCAAGGTGATGAGGGATACCTCATCACCAGGTGCAGAGACACATAATGATTGTGTGTCTGGAGCAACTTTAGTCAAGAGATTTGCAAATTCTCTTGAGGTTGCTGGATCAGTAGGGCGTTGCGCCCCTACTGACCCCGACCGTTTTTTGGCGGTCCGCCTCGCTGTTGCGATTTCGCAACAACGTCGGACCCGCGACCGTTGCCCCTTTTGGCATACGGTCCAAAATTACGTTCAGTACCTTTCGGTACTGGGCGTGGGGCACTACCTACACTCATGAGCGTAGTGTCCTAATTTTTGGCAGCGATAACATTTCTGCAATCGCTTATTGCTCGAAAAACGAGGCTTCTCGCTTTTGACATAGGAGAAGTCCATAGTTTCTGGACCTCCCAGCTCGTGTAGTCTTGGAGGACGATACGATGACGAACTAGCTTGAGCATGTTCAAAGCTTAAGTCCTCCTATTCCGCAACGGATATTGCTTCTTCACGCGTATCCACTTCCAAGAGGAACAGGTAGGTCTTTACGGGGCCATGCGTAAGACCTTGTATATACACCGTAATCAACGTGTGTTCATGAACTGGGTTATTTGTAATTCAACTCGCAAAGAGTCGTATGAGCTGGGTATATGCGTGAACATCACGCTTGCCTTGCTTGAGTTTCAGAAGCTCTGAACGAGCTCTGAACTCAGCCCTTGGTGGTTCAAACGTCTGTTTGAGCCGGGTTTTAAAAGCCTCTAGCGATATAAAGCCGTATGGTCGCGCAACTAAAGACCCAATGCCCAGTTTTGGCACGACTTGCCAATTTGACTGAGCAAATGCGACTTGCATCTGCTCGTCGACGATGTGACGATCCCTTATGGCATCGTCCAACTCGACAAGGCAATATCAGAGAAAGTCTTCTTCGACTCCCCTACACTTAGAGATGCCATCTTTAAGGTTTCGAGAGAACGCGTGTGCGTCATCCTAGGTACAGGGGTCTGTACCTGTTATACCTTCAACAGTTCTGCCTGTTGAGAACCTTGCTGATTAAGCAAGGCTACCTTTTCCTTCGCCTCGTCAAGTTTATGTTGTATGAACTTGGCGATGGCTGAATGGAGGGCATATCTGTCCAAACCGGACAGCATCGCCAAGATGGCATCATTCCGTACGGTCAAACTAATTCGTTCGACCGCACTCCTTTCTAAACACTTAGAATGAAGTAGCTAGCACGCGAAACGTGATGCGTCTTTCCATTATCATCTAACATGTCCATGTTAGATGATGGAACTGTGGTCCTTGGACGGACAACAAAGTGCTACCAGGCACTGCCGACTTGTACTGCTTCAGTACATGTTCACTTCGCTCTGCTTCAGTGTGAGTGGTGCCTCACGGCACTTCACGTTCACTAAAGCTTGCAGAGGAAGACTCTCTTAAAAAAAACACTTGCTTTAATGAGGGTTAAAAGTAACTGCAAATGATATATTAAATTTTCTGTTTCTATTTATAAAATACTAGCTTAATTTTTAACTAATACAAATACATGTAATATAGTCATATATGTCTCTCTCTTTGCGCGCATTCAGTGCTGACTGGACCGCGAAGCAAGTAGATATAATGGCTTATATCTACAAATGGGTTAGCTTTCCGAATATTACTATGTAAAGTAATATTCTCTACCTTTTAGATAATATGTTAATTAACAACCTTTATGTGTTAATTTTAATTGAAGATACACCCCGTTATAATTTGTATCACATCGTCAGAAGTTGACACATTCAACTGTGTTCCAAGTTTTGAGCACAGATTGGCAACTCCGCCTTGAATTTAGGGTCTCGATCCAAGACCAGTTCACGAGATAATCCATGGAGTCGAAATATCGTGTCAACAAAGACAGAAGCACAGCGTTTAGCTGTGATAGACTCCGTGGAGTACCATCTTGCTGAAACGATCAGCAAACACAACAATACCATTATTTTTGTGATCGTCTTCGAATTATTCGAAGACGATGTCCATAGATACGGACTACCAACACTCTGCCTGAACAGAGAGAATTGTAACGGAGCACGGGATGAAGCACTGAACTCACCCGTTGACAAATTTTGCAAGCACGTATGTACTTGCCAATTGGCATGGTCTATATGAGTCGCGACTAATTGTGAGATAGATCTTCTCACGTCCACGATGACCACATATTGGTAATAAGATATGATGCGTAAACGCAAATCATTATGGGTGGGAATGACGAGATGAAGTATGTCGCCTGCAATAGCTGTATAATACAGTAAATCATTGCGTGTTTGTGTATTGATTTGTTGAGTATCGATACAATTTCGACCATCCTTCTAAGGGTTGTGTTGTAATGGATTTCTAAGGTAATCTTTCAAATCTTTGGGAACATTACTGTCTTAATATGATCTTCTAACGTCTCAAGTGATTATGACGATGAAACACTAATTATTGCAACATTGGGATCATGGTCACTGCTGATTTGCGCAGCTGGATCAAAATCAGGCTGGAGCAAAAGGGCATCAGCAACGACGTTAAATCGTACTGGTTCGTTTTCCACAGAAAAGGTCTACTCTACGAAAGGAAGACAATCATCTCGCCATTCTTTGCGAGAGATGTGGCTGTTTGCAACCGTGCGTGAAGACGCATGGTCCGTATATACAATGATCCAAGAGATATACCCTAGCGCATACTCGTCGCCAGGAGCTACTTGTCATGCACTGGATAGTTGCGTCTAGCTGGTTGAAGCTGACGTGAACGACGCGCTCGAATCGTCTGTATCATATTGCATTAACGCACGTCGATTGCGTAATAGATTGCGTCACAGACAGCATGAAAGGCCTGTCTTGGTCCTCCAATCGCCAATATTGGCGATTGCAACAGCTTGGCATGATTCTTTCAAAGGAACGCTGACAATCAGCGTTCCATGACCTCAACAAAGTAGAAATATTTTCTTTCATTTCGGCGTAATTGCCAGAGTACTCATGTAAGCACGCCGCGAAGCCGAAGAACTTTCGTAGTCCCTTTACATTGCATTGACTGGCACAATTAGTCGGTGATCGCCTTGATCTTTTCCGGATCCGATGGTACACCGTGTTTACACACGATGCACCCAAGAAGTGGTATTTTGCTAGCGGAGAGTATACACGTCTTGCGAGTTGCATACAACTTGTGCTTACGCATAAGTGTAAGAACCTTTCGGACGTGGGCTCGATATACTTCAACGTCCCGCTTTTGATTCGTGGCTTTTATGCACGAAGACGTAATCAAATAACTTGGTGCAAAATTCCGCACCGATCTCAACATATTGGTTACATATCTATTACATATCGCAGGGGCATTACTAAGTCCTTGTGGCATGACTAGCCACTCCCATAGCATGCCGCTTGGGGTGCTTACTGCTGTGAACGGAATATCTTGTTCATGCATAAGGATCTGATAGAATCCAACCTTGCAGATCCATTGACGAGAAGATGGTACTCTTTAATATACCATCAATGATTACGTCTTTTCCTGGTATCGGCGTTTGAGCCTGTAGTGCGTAAGCTATTCGCCACCCTCCTGTTGCTTACGTACGCAAAGGTGCGGAAGCTATATATCGCTTAGC
Organism: Bremia lactucae; assembly: GCF_004359215.1. Lineage (NCBI taxonomy): Eukaryota > Oomycota > Peronosporomycetes > Peronosporales > Peronosporaceae > Bremia > Bremia lactucae. Next base: position 433,908 of record NC_090628.1, read on the forward strand.
AGCGGCCATGTGAAGGAAATTGACTCCCTCATATAACCCGCTGCTAAGCGATCGTAAAGAATTTGTCGATCGCTAATACTTGTTCACGAGGCAACTGACTACTGCATCATGACACAGTATTTCGAATTTAATATTGGGTCGATTTCGTGTCGAGTGCCTTTATCCTTAGCCAACTTGCACGGTATGGATTCAGGAAATCAATTCTTCAATTTGATCAAATCCTAATTTAAAGGATATGTCTTTGGAGACTCCCAGGATGGCAACGTGAAGCGTTCAATCCGAGTCTTCTCACCGAGGACACATTCGTCCATGGATGAGCTACTGAGAACCCGTTTGTTCTCAGGAAATACTATTGCCGACCGAATATCGTCCAGTGCTTGTCATCTGTGACAAGTACGCAGATCTGCTTGACTTTGCCACTACGCAGTTCATGCAAGAACCGTTTCGATTCTAGCGTTTGCAATTAAGTTATCTCCGAACGAAAATTCGATGGCGCTATTAGATTATGTGTATAAGCGCCTACACTTAATCCGTTGTTTACTACGACATTTAATGTCTCAGTTTTCTCTTTGGAACTTATCTCCAAGAAATTTTAACCTGGAAACCTTTGACACAGGTTCTGAGGACATTTTCCCTAAGATTCTTGGGAGCTTATTCCCTCAACTTTTATTCAAAAGTATCTTCTCCAACTTCCTCTAGCTTTGATTGCGCAACTATAGCGAGATCTCCTACGACCGACCTGTAAGTCGATCTAGGACTTTCGCGCTTTCACTTATAAATAGGCGTTGAATATTTTTTTTGGATGTTTCTTTTGTAGCATAAAATCTTTGTGTAGTCCCACTCAACTTATTTGAGTAGTCGAACTTCGACGCAGCCTGTGCTTGTGCACAGGCATCGAAACCTAACTCCACAGTGTGATAGGTTATCATACTGAGGTCTTGTGCAGTCGTGCAAACGACCGAACCACGAGTGTGGCCATCCCACTCACTCGTAGGGCATCCACAGGATTGTGGACACTTCAAGATGTTCGTCAGATGAACGAGACGCTGGCGTCGGCATGGCTTGATGCTGCCAGATTATGCATGACTAGTACTTTCTGAGCCATGGTATGTTGTACGATAGGTTGTCTATTGCATTTGTGCAAGAGGTGTAGGAAGTAAAAGTAAAATATATTTAGCATTACGTACACTCATTCGTCAACACTACAACATGCACTGCAACTTGACCATGAGACGAGCTCCACATGGTGACCGTCTCTCCTTGTTATGCCATCCTGACGTTTTGACGTGCCGATAAAGTCAGCTCGTCGTATATGTCAAATTGTCACAATCATTAGCCATTCAGGTAGGTCGCGACCTACCAGGTACAAATTTTCGCAGTTGAGTTCAACGCCCTTTTCGACCTGTCAAAAACGATAGTTTCTAACACGCCTACTTATCTGCTTCCTGGATGCCCATCAACTTGAACATCACGCAAATCGTGCATCCTTTGTGCCGGTAACGCCTTCGTCAATATGTCTGCCATCATGTCCCCTTTGACTTGACGAACCTTGTCTCCACGACTCCTTCTTAAACGCAGTGGCGTATAAACTTGAATTGTATGTCGAGACGCTTTGCGATTGAAGTATTCTTCTCACACTTGAGTTGCTTGATCGCAGCTTGATTGTCTACCCACATTGGCATGGTCTCCTTCACGGGTAGTTTCAGCTTCCCGAACAACTCCTTTAAACCTAACAGCTCTTGTCCAGCTTGCGGACAAAATATGAATTCCGCCTCCATCGTGCTCAACAATACTCCGGATTGTTTTTCGCCCAACCACATGACAACGGCTCATCCAATGTGAGCATACACCCGGACACGGACTTGCGGTCCGACTTGTCGGCGGCGAAATTCGTATCGCTTCAACATTCGATTCAAACATCCTCGGACGTCGGTCCAACACCGTTTATTTGAATCTTCGAATCCTACGACTTCTTTAAGTGCCTCACGATTCGCTTCGCAGTCTTCCAATATTTCATCGTTGGCTTGCGCGTCCGTTGCGTGGCCTTGTGCACAGCAAAACAAATATATGGGCGCGTGCATCTTGCAATCCATAGCAGGCTTCCAGTCAGAGACTGAAACGACTTCGCACTTGGCTCACCTTTCGCGCACCATTGGCAGGAAAGTAGTCGAAATCTTCTTTATCTTTCGTGTTGCATTCGTCTCTGATTGGGGTCCGTACCCCGTTTTCTCGTTGCAGTCCGAACTCCTTCAGTAGCTTGATCATGATCTCTTGATCCAAAACGTATCCCGTTGTGTCGTTCAGTCCAATTTGCAGCTCTTGAAACTTATTAACAAGTTTCTAGTCTTTGATGGACAATGAATGTATCTCCACAAAAATATCATCCACAGCGCTCTGTTTGATGCAAGTGACCTATAGGTCATCGACATAGACACCACCACCGTGAACGTACCGCTTTTGTACTTGTTGTGCAGGCCCATGTCTGTGGTGCCTTGCTTAAAACCTCCCTGACCCTGCTTGAATCAAACAATTTGCTCCATAGTCGTTTATCCCGCTCAAGGCCATTTAATAGCTTTTTCAACAGGAGGGCCCGATTGCTTGAGATCTTCACTCCGAAAGCCTTGAGCTCCTGGTCCTTTAGAACTGTCCCTTTAGGCAACTTCCTGTATAATTCCAGGCGCTCCTCCTTTTCTGCTTTGATATACGCATTCGGTACGTCGCCATGTCGAGCCGGTACGTTTAATCGTCTGGAGAGCACCAGAGATAACTTCACCGTACCAAAAAACATGACAGCGGCAAACGTGAGCGTGTAATCCACACCGACCACTTGTTCGTTTCCACAGACAACCAGACGAGCCTTGTATCATTCGATGTCCCCCTTAGCATCAGTCTTGACTTGTAGACCCACTTGTGCAAGACATGCGCACCTTAAGGTGTCCAAACGTCGTTCGATTTGAAGGCGTTCAATTCTTCTGGAACGGCATTTGCCCACTGCTACAGTTTTCACTTCTGATTGCTTCACCATAGTGTTTGAGGTTTTGCATGTTTTGGTAGATTCTTTGAAGGCTCTCTAGGCTATTGTCTGCTGATCGACCAACTATGCCGTTCTCTAGTCCATCTGGACTTCCGGCCGTTGCGAGCTTTCGTCACCCGTCCCTGACACTTGAATGTACTTTAACGTCGGGTTGATAAGCTTTGGGTATCTCCTCCTGATTGTCGACTCTTTCCAGGTAAGACTTGAGCTTTCCATATTGTTCATCAGACAGCGTCCGATGTTCGAACAAATTGTGTCATCCCAATCACCTTATCCTTGGGAATATACACTTTGTACCCCTTCGTCTCGTCACTTTTGCCAGCGATTAAGGCTGCTTTCCCGCGCTCCGTAAGTGACTTGTTCCTTGAATTGACATCTAAGTTTAAAAACAAAGCTTTACCTGATGAGTCAAGAGTGAGAAACGGCCTACCTCTACTTCCTTTTTGATTAGCTTCGTTAAGAAAGATAGTTACTTGTTTGTGATTGCAGTAATTCTGGAATTAATAATAAGAAACATTCGTTCTGAGTTGTTAATTAGAAAGCGGTATTGAGGATGGTAGTGACTTGTTCGCGACTGCAGTAGTTCTGGAGTCAAGAGTGAGAAACGGCCTACCTCTATTGCTTTTTTGATTAGCTTCGTAAAGAAAGATATTCTGAGTTGTTAATTAGAAAGCGGTATTGAGGATGGTAGTGACTTGTTTGCGACTGCAGTAGTTCTGGAGTCAAGAGTGAGAAACGGCCTACCTCTATTGCTTTTTTTATGCATCGTGCACGCAGAACTGAACACCACGATGTCGCTCAGCAAAGGCACCTTCTTCGTCAAAAATTCCATTGGGGACACTTCACCAGAGTTCGACTTGGTGTGCTCTGCTCCTAATTTAGAATGTACGTCGCGTACTCAGTAGCATCGCCCAGGAAAATAGAGGTAGATTCGAGGCTAATACCATGTTTCGTACCATGATCATGACAGTCCGATGCATCCGTTCAGCCTTGCCATAACTGGCTTGATTTCTGGCTTCCCTTGCATGACGTGAGACCTTTGTCGCTTTTCAAAACACGTCCAGTGTCTTGTATTCATCACCCCGTCCGTGCGTAGCAGTGGACGCTGCAATTGAACTCTCGTTCAAAAACCCCACGAGGAAATGCTTGAACTTGAGTGCAGCAACCTCCTGGAATTTTGCTAAAAACACACGACAGTTTTCGATCAGTAGTCAATGAAGTTGACCAGGTAGCGGTTGCCCAAACGACCCCTGAAGGTCATCGGACCTTTGAGTCGGAGCATTACTCCACCTATCACATTGATGGGAGAATTCATTCTTTATTCCCGTGTTCCTCTTCGACTGCGACACTTTCGCTTGCTTTCCTTGAGCACAGGCAAGCAATGCATGCGCGCCATGTCCATCAGCCTGATAGCTGACGCCGGTTCTTTGGCCATCTTGATGATAGCATTAAGACACAGGTGACCCAAGCGGCAATGAAAAGCATCAAGATGCCACTCTGAACATCCCAATTGGATTTATATTCAGGTGCATTGAGTGCCGCCATCATCGCCTACCGTGGTGAACTGTAGGCATTTTTCACGGGTCCCATCACATATACTTCCAAACCTAGTAGTCAATATCCTCGAGATTCAAGTACGTATCCTTTAACCTCAAATTTACCCTCGAATTAAACATACGAAATGATGTTACGCTCGAGGTTTGCGGCGTACTGAACATCGAGGAGTCGTATGGTGTTCACGACTTTAAGTGCGATAACCTCAATGTTTGCACTTTCTTGTTTGGTAATTCGCAGCACATCTCCGTAAGTGGTTGCCGTCAAACTCTCATTTGACAATCCGTTGTGTCTTCTACCAGATGGAGGTCATTGACCAGGTACCTGCTGGAGCCACTGTCGAGGTTCCAATGGTTGCCAATTGCGAACGTAAAGCTTGCCCTTACATTTTTTTACTTTAATAGGTGGTATATCGATTTGAGGTGTCCGGTTTCCCCGCACTTGTATCATGTGCATTGATCACCTTCATTGAACGATGTCTTCAACTTGACCTTAGCCTTATCCTTCGACTCCTTTGCTCGCTCGACAGTGTTAAACACGTCGCGCCCATGATGCTTTGCACGATTGTCAACTTCCGTGACTGTGCAAATTGTGCCAGCTCTTCAGCTTGGTGTAAGCAATCGGTTCGGTGAATGTCCAAATGAACAACATGGTCATTCGCATGTGCGGTTTCACATAATGGGCAATGTTGTCCAACACGAGGGTTCCGCCCCTCCGCACGCATCACTGACATTGATTATGTATAAGAAGTGGTCCGTCCAACTTCTGTGAGCTGCCTTCGGCTCCGTACACAACTTCATACTCTGGACAGCTGTGATCTTGGTGCTGAAGTTCTTGAATGACCTTTGCATAGCATGCTCTAGTGCATGGCTTTCAGACCACCAAGTCTCAACCTGCCGACGGTAATACATCTGCGCCTTTCCGGCCAAGTTTTGTCCTAGGACATCAACCTTGATATCCTCCACCCACAAAAATCCACACGCGCGCTCTGCGAACCCGACTTGGCGCACAAATTCCATGCCCCATCCGAGAAAAACACTACCAAGACCATGGCATAGCTCCTTGCCGTCGAAAACTGTAGCGCCCGCAATCTGTGGTCTCGGGTTGACGTGCGCCATGTTCGGCATACCCACACCATGGTGGTAGCCTTGCACCCCGCCATAAGATTTACGGTGTCCGGTGTCTATCTCATGTTGAGGTCTGCTGCAACCTGGCCTGCTTGAAGCCCTTGAACATAAGCTTCGTATTGTCTGGCTCCAAAGTATGTAGCCGGCGACATGTCGTTTGGTGTCATCTTGGGGTATAGGGTAAGCTCAAAGGCCTGGCATTATCCGTCCTCCGGCTCCCGGGGCCGAACCAAAGGCACTCGACTCCGCGGAGTCTTTCCGGTGCTTAATGGCTTGCTTTCACTGGGAGACCTCCATTCGATTCATCCGACTGGATAAGTCCCCGAACATAACCAGCACCTTCCCCAGTGCTGCCACGGGCATTGTCGACTTACTTGATAGGTACAGCTTGTTTGGCTGCGCTAACAATACGTCCGTTGGGCTCACAACCTGTTGTACGATAGGTCATCTGTTGCACTTGTGCAAGAGGTGTAGGAAGTAAAAGTAAAATATGTTCAGCATTGCGTACTCTCATTCGGCAACACTACAATATGCACATCAGTTGCACTATAAATTGACCATGACAGAGGTCCACATGGTGACTGTCTTTCCCTGTTATGCCATACTGATGTTCCAACGTGACGATAACGTCGGCTCGTCGCATCTGTCAAACTGTCACAATCATTAGCCATTCAGGTGGGTGCAACTTGTCGCAGTTGACTCTAACGCTCTTGTCGGCCTGTCAAAAACGATATTTTCTAAGCCAAGGTAAACCTAGGATGACATCAAGTTTGTCTTCCAAATCGAGTACGATAAAATCATTGTCGTACTGCAATTCTTTTAACATGTACCGAACTTTCACAACGCGTTTCATTATTGATATCGATGCGCCTGTCGCTAGACGCACCGTCATCCTCGTCAGAGGGATGTCGCGCTCAACGTATTTGAGCCTACGACCTTCTAGGGACTGGCGACGAATAAAGTTATTCGACGCTCCACAGTCCACTAGGGCTCTAAGTGACAAATCATTTGTCACTTTCAACTTCAAGGTGATGAGGGATACCTCATCACCAGGTGCAGAGACACATAATGATTGTGTGTCTGGAGCAACTTTCGTCAAGAGAATTGCAAATTCTCTTGAGGTTGCTGGATCAGTAGGGCGTTGCGCCCCTACTAACCCCGACCGTTTTTTGGCGGTCCGCTTCGCTTGTGCGATTTCGCAACAATGTCGGACCCGCGACCTTTGCCCTTTTTGGCATACGGTCCAAATTGCGTTCAGTACCTTTCGGTGCTGGGCACTCATGAGCGTAGTGTCCTAATTTTGAAAGCGATGGCATTTCTGCAATCGCTTGTTGTTCGAAAAACGAGGTTTCTTGCTTTCGACATAAGAGAGGTCCATAGGTTCTGGACCTCCCAGTTCGTGTCGTCTTGGGAGCGATATGATGACGAACTAGCTTAGGCCTGTCTCAAGCTAAAGTCCCCCTTTTCCGCAACGGATATTGCTTCTTTAAGCGTATCCAGTTTCAAGCGAAACAGGTGGGTCCTTACGAGACCATCCGTAAGACCTTGCATGAACACCGTAATCAACGTTTGTTCATGAACTGGGTTGCTCGTGATACAACTCGCTAAGATTCGTATGTGCTGGGCATAAGCGTGAACATCACACTTGCCTTGCTTGAGTTTCAGAAGCTCTGATCGAGCTCTGAACTCAGCACTAGGCGGTTCAAACGTCTAATTGAGCCGGGCTTCACAAGCCGTAAGACCTTGCATGAATACCGTAATCAACGTGTGTTCATGAACTAGGTTGTTCGTGAAAGACATAAGGGTCGCGCACTTAAGGCCGAGCGCCCTTTAAATTTGGCACGACCTGCCAAATTTGACTGAGCAAATGCGACTTGCATTTGCTCGTCGACGATGTGACGAGCCCTTATGGCATCGTCCAACTCAACAAAGCATCTTAGAGAGGGAGTCTTCTTCGACTCCCCTATGGCCAGAGATGTCAATGTTTAAGGTTTCGGGACGACGCGTGTGCGTCATTCCAGGTACAGGGATCTGTTCCTGTTGTAACCTCAACCGTTCTGCCTGTTGAGAGCCTTGCTGATTCAGCAAGGATACCTTCTCCTTCGCCTCGTCAAGTTCATGTTGTATGAACATGGCGATGGCTGAATGGACGGCACCTCTTTCAAAACTGGACAGCATATTCAAGATGGCATCATTCCCTACGGTCGAACTCTTTCGTTCGACCGCACCCTTTCTTTGTCACTTAGATAGGAGTTGCTATCACGCGAAACGTGATGCGTATTCCCATTATAATCTAACATGTCCATAGTAGATGACGGAACTGTGGTCCTTGGACGGACTACTAAGTGCTACCAGGTGTACCGGGGCACTACTATCTTGTACTGCTTCACTACAAGTCCACCTCGCACTGCCTCAGTGCGAGTGGTGCCTCACGTCACTTCACGTACACTAGTACGTGCAGAGGAATACTCTCTTTAAAATACTTACTTTAAAGAGGATTGATTAAAGCTGTATTAATATAATTAAGTTCGTCTTGTTTTTCTACTTTATAGTAACTTAATTATAATCTAATACAAACATGTAATTAAATCTTATCTGTCTTTCTCTTTGCGCGCGTCCAGCGCTGACTGGACCGCGGAGCAGGAAGATAGAATGGCATATATCTACCAATGGATTAGCTTTCCGAATATTACTATGTAAAGTTATATTCGCGAAATATTATCTACATTCTTAATAGTATATTGATTAGCAACCTTTAAGTGTAAATTTCATGTAACGAAACACCCCGTTACAATATGCGCCTCATTGTTCTGCTATGACAAGTACTTTGAACAGTTCTTCCAATCGTTTCTTGCAAGCGAGATGAGCTTCACCTGCGGTTGATATTGTGCAAAACGCACCAACACGTCAACAACAGGGGTCCTTTTGGTCTTCACAGATTCCATTGTAGCTGAAAACCGCACGTCTTGCTCCGATAACCAACCATGCTGAGTGGCACTCCCGCAACGTCCATCTTCTCAAGGCGACTGATGCTCTGTACTTCAGCTTCCGTCACCCACGGACCGCCGCCCTCGTCTTTCTTCCCGAGGAAGAGCTGCAGCTCGTCCAAGGAGCGACTTGCAACATTACCTCCACCGAAAGTAAAATCATTGTGCGATTAAGCCAGTACTAAACGGGTGTGCATTGTCGAGGCGAAACAAGATGATTTCTGCAAGACATCGCGCAGGCTTACGTTGGGATTATTGCAGAGAGATGGTTAACCATCCGTGACGTCAGATGAGGCATTCCAGTAACACTGGTATCGACATTGGTGAATTTTGTGGGCGTGGGTCAGTGTAAGGGGGGGTATCGTTACATGAAATTAACACGTAAAGGTTGTTAATTAATATATTATCTAAAAGGTAGATATTATTTGGAGAATATTACTTTGAATGGTAATACTCTAAAAGTTTATCCATTGGTAGATATAGACCATTATATCGTCCAGTCAGCGCTGGACGCGCGCAAAGAGAGAGACAGATGAGACTTTATACATGTTTTGTATTAGTTTATAATTAAGTTTGTATTTAATAGATAGAAATAGAAGAAGTAAATTATATTAAATACAGTTTACTTCCAACCCTCTTTTGTACGTGAAGTGACGTGAGCGACTCCGCGCTGAGGCAGTGCGAGGACTTGTACTGAAGCAGTATAAGTTAGTAGTGCCCAGTAACAGTCAGTATTTACAGACTCTATAATCATCAGATCTATGTTTTTGGAATCAGAAAGCTTTTAAGCCTATCTACTGGTTGAAACAACAACAGCAAAACCTCCTTATAATGTAACGGGGCACTACTGACTTGTACTGCTTCAGTACAAGTCCACTTCGCACTGCAGCTGCACGACAGCAGCAATTAATGCAACTTACCTTTAATAAATTAGTCGAGTTAATGATAAACTTTACCGAGTATCAATATTTACTAAACAATGTCGTAGACAACATCTACGCTTAAGCATTAAAATTTCAGTACCGATATCAACTTTATTGGGTAGCAATCTCCAGACTTTCAATTCGCACATCCTAAATTCTCCAGCACCACCCGAACATCGTCCAGCACTGCGACGCTCTCAATAGTGGCCGGCACTCGAAACGAGGATAAATTGGCGACAGCTTGAATCGTTGCACGCATAATTTTACCAGAGCGAGTCTTAGGCAAGGCGTCTACAACTCCAACATGTTTTAAACACACAAAACTGCCTATTTGTCCACGCACATCATGCACCACTTGCTCGGTGATCTGAATAACGATAACACTTAGCTGCAAAAATACGTGTCAGATTAGTTCTTAGACGTAGTACCTCTTTCTGTGAGCGACTAACACTTGTGTCAATCACCACAAGAGCGACAGGAATGTGCCCTTTTACTGAATTGGCCGTCCCAAACTGAATTTATCACACGATTACCTTAGTCGTTAAAGACAATCACCTCAAAACATCAAAGCACATTCAATCTTACCACGGCGCATTCAACAATTTCCGGAATTTTCATGATGACCTCCTCAATTAATCCTGTCGTAATACGATGCCCGGCCACATTGATAACGTCATCCGTTCGTGACATCACCTTGTGAGTAAAAAGCCTATAATATGAATAAGAATCCTCAAAATAAGAGTTACAGGCTCATACATAAACAAAGCCATCATCATCGATGTGCCCAGTGTCCCCAGTGTGATAATACCCTGGATACCGCTTGAAGTACTTCGCGCGAAAGGAATCGGAATTATTATAAAGAGTGGTCAAGGCACCTACAAACTGACGACGTCAGTCATTTTATAGTCTTCATCATTGGCACTTTACCTGGTGGAAGTGGTAGTTTGACCACAAGCTCGGCATCTTGATCTTCGAATTCGTGATTATAGTTCTCGTCTTTGTCGGCGCTAGCACCTTTAAGGACTCGAACATCCCAACCAGGCACTGGACGAGCAACCGAGCCTACCTTAATGCGAGGGTTACCGTCTTCTGTAATATCATCGTTCTGCATGCCAAAGCAAGGAGCTGTGATTGGCCATCCAGTCTCCGTCTGCCACCTAGCGGCATGATACGCATATGAGATCAATCAATAATTATCACTATAATCAATGTTACCAGTGATCAATTATAGGAACGCCAAGCTCCCCGGAAAAAAAGCTGAATGTCTTGGGATTGCCACGTTCACCAGCGACAAACATAGTTCTACAATGAGCTAGCTTCAGTCTTGGTTGATTAAAGATTCATTCTATATGTCACACGTACTTTAACGTCCTGCGAATCTCATCCTTTTTAATTTTAAGAAGCAAAGCTTGCGGGTCTTCCTTCCGAATTGCTCGCAGCGCAGTGGGCGCTGTAAACATGGATTTTATACCGTATTCCGTAATTAAGCGCCAGTAGGCTCCAGCATCCGGTGTTCCAATAGGCTTGCCCGCGTAGATAATTGACTGTAAACGGTGCTAACACAATTTAATCTCACTCAAAGCTAGAAAGGAGAATCATACCGTGCACCCATTCAACAGCGGGCCATACACAGCGAGCGAGTGGCCGACCGTCCATCCCATATCCGAAGCCGCAAAAAAAGTATCATCCGGGAAAATGTCAAACACGTTCCGCATAGCCCACTTGAGCGCCACAGCATGACCACCATTATCTCGTACAATTCCTTTCGGACGACCCGTCGTTCCCGATGTATATAAAATGTAAAGCGGGTCCGTTGCAAGTACAGGCACAGCTTCCACGGAATGTCCCATCGTCATGACATCACGCCATTCTACGTCGCGTCCTTTGGTCATTGGAAATAGACAAATATCGCGCTGCAACATGACAATTTTGCTAGGTTTCCAGGTTGTTCGCTCTAGTGCACCATTAAGTAGCGGACTGTAATCGATGATGCCCTTAGGCTCCACACCACAGCTTGCCGAGATGATTAATTTTGGGGCTGCGTCTTCAATGCGAGCAGCCAACTCTAACGTTGCAAATCCGCCGAACACTACAGAATGGATTGCTCCAAGTCGTGCGCATGCGAGCATGGCTACAGTCGTCTCCAAAACTGCAGGCATGTAAATCACCACCCGATCACCTTTTTTCAAACCAAGTTTTTGCAGCCCGCCCGCAAATGTGGAGACTATATGGATATAACGTGAGTACTACGTGTGGCTTTTAAAAAAGAGATAGTATAATTTTCTTTAAGTAGCTGGTTGTATGTTAAGGTGGTCTTAGTACTGGTAAGAGGGCTATCGTAGCGTAATGCGGCAACGTCGCCCCGCCCATGGTTCACGTGTACGTCCAGAGCATTGTAGCATGTATTCATCTCGCCTCCGGAAAACCATCTTGGTGACGGTGCTTGCGTCCTGCAGCAAAAGCAGCAGGTTTGTTAAGCATCTCATCACTAGAAGCACAACCGATCAATTGCTGCGTACGTTTCGAGAACCCTGGACCACGGCTTAAACCACTCATTGTCCTGTGCGGCTTCAGCCCAGAAAATTTCTGGGCTCGTAAGACTACGACGGTACTGCTCTAAGTACTTTGCTGGGCCTTGGCGAGTCGAGAACCGCAGGTGATGTGGCAATCGCAAACCGCGTGACAATTGAAGTGTCATCCTATAGGCTAAAGTGATTGTGACTTCAATGTGATCTGTTTAAAGTTGTGAATTTATAGAAAACATTAAATGCCCTTTTTTGCTCTCGTGTTTTGTACCTATCTGTTGGGCAATAAGATATCAAAATAATCGGTAGAAAATTCTAGCAACTCGCCATTGAAGCCTCACCTACATGTAAGCTTAATAGTACTGATCAGTACTAGCGAGAGGTGTCTCGCTAGACCTGGTAGCACTTCGTATTCCGTTCAACGACCTACGCACGTTCCATCGAACATGGACATGTTGGATGAAGAAAGAGGGAACTTTCCAGCCCCTCAAGAAGGTATCACGAAACGCGTGAAAGGTTTTTTCTCATTTGAATGACGTCGATGAAGAGCGATCGAACGAGTGAGTTCGGTCATAGGCGTGTCAGCCGTTGGCGGCACTGTACACTCTGGGAAGAGATGAACAGCATGCGGCCATAGCCGAGTTCATAAAACACGAACTCGAGGGGGCCCGAGAGATTTTAGCCTTGCTTCACCCAGCAAGGCGGGTGCTCAACAATTGTACCTGTTGAGACAGCAGCATGTAAATGCTGCTAATAGGTCAACGCTTCCGCGTCGACCCAAAAGCTTAAAGGTCGAAATCTTTAAGCTTAAGGTAGTCGAAGGCGGCTCCCTGTTAAAATGGTTCGTCGAATTAGACGACGCCATAGAAGTTCGCCCTATCAATAATGATGCGAATTTTAAATTAAATTTTGCATGTCTAATTTAGCCGGACGGCTCACGCTTTACGACCCATTAGTCTTTAAGTTATATAGGTCTTTAAGACTCGGCTTAGACAAACATTTGAGCCGCCACATGCCGAATTCAGGGTGTGTATGCTGCGCAGTTGTGTCGTGTTGTATCGTGAGTCATCCAATTGATGAACACACACAGGAAACTGTGTTTATTCTAGGTCTTGCAGACGGCCATGTTAAGACCCACCTGTTCCGGCTAGAATTAAAGTGGCTCGACCAAGCGATCTATATGGCCGGACAGGAGGACTTCAGACTCAAACAGGCTTTTGGCCTGCGAGACGACAAGAAAACGGAGGTCCAGAGACTATGGACCTATCGTGTGTAGAGGGCAAGAAACCTCGCTCTTCAAGTCACAAACGATTACAAAAATGTAATATCGTTATCGAAAGATGGGCCACTACTCCTATGAGTATACTGCCCCAAGGCCGGTGCCTAAAAATACTGAGCGAAAAGACAGACCTCTTGCTGGGAGCAGCGAAGGACGCGGATCCGTCGCTGTTGCGAAATCGCAACGGCGAGTTAGGTCGAAAAACGGTCGGGTCAGTAGATGTGGAGCGCCTTCTAATCCAGCAATGTAAAAAGATTTTCTTGCAGGCCCTTTTTCTTACGAAAGTTGCTCGTCACACACAAACGTTGTGTGAAACTGCCCCAGGTGATGAGGTTAACCTCATCACCTTAAAAATTAAAGTGGCAAATAAATTGTCACCAAAGTTTCTTGTCGATTGTGGGACGTCAAACAATTTTATTAGTCGCCAATCGCTAGAAGATCGCAGACCCAAATTAATTGAGCGCGATATCCCTCTAACAAGGATGACAATGCCTTAGCAACAGGCGTATCTGTAACAGTAAAGAAAAACGTGTAGTTGGTATCCAATACGCGTAAAAAGGTAAACAGCACGATGATGATTTCATCGTACTAATTTGATGACAAGTTTGATGTCATCCTAGGATTACCATGGCTCAAAAAGTACGAGTTATGTATAAATGGCAGCATCAAGCCGTGACGATGCCTGCCTCTCGTTCATCAGATGTCCATGTGTGTGAACGTCTCGACCGTCAACAAGCGTGTGGATGTCCTACGAGTGAGTGAGATGGCCTCACTTCTGGGTCGGCAGTTTGCATGACTGCACAAGACCTCAGTGTGAATACTTAACACACTGTGGAGTTAGATCCCGACGGCTATGCACAAGTACAGGCAGCGTTGAAGTTTAACCACTCGAATAAGTTGGGTGGTACGAAGCAAGGATTGCCTGCTTAAAAAACAACATCCAAGAAAGTTTGAAACGCCTTTCTTTAAGAGGCAGTGGAAAGTCCGTGATCGGCTGGAGAGTCGATCGTAGAGGATCTCGCTGTGGTAGCGCAATCACAGGTAGAGGCAGTTGGGGAAGATACTCCCCAAGAAAATTCCGTGGGAAGAAGTCCCCAGGTTAATGGCGCTATATTACCCATCCACACTTCACTATTGCTCCTAAAGTGGAGACGCCCAACGTTGCGAAGGCAAAGTTGCCTTACGTCAACGAGGCAACTGTCTCGTCGTCTGCGCTAGCAAGCGCAGCAACTATAATGGGGCACACTTCGGTTGGTGAACCGTTGTTGCTACATATAGTTTATGGGTAAATACCCTTTTATTCTATTTAAAATAGTTAATCACTACAATCCCATTCATAATGGGTGACATCTGTGGTAGCTGCCATATTATAAATCTGGCGGCAGAAATCTATTTTACTTTTGCTGGGGTAAGATTTACAGCTAATAACTGAATAAAGTTCAGTTCCCCTTTTGATCTTACAGTATTAGTTCTATAGATCTGAGTGCCTCTTAGAGTCCATTATTCTTCCTCTGACTTGAGGAGCAAGGTAGCTCCGTTACACCTGGTAGCACTCGTTGTAGATCTACGCCTGAGTCTTATAAGTCGAAGCCTCTGCTAAAAATGGATTTTTTTCCAGAATCATAAAAGGTGAAATGCTCAGCGTTTGAGAAGCTCAAAACTTTATTTGGGCTAGAACTCATTAACTTCATGCCCCACTGACAAGAGGTTCTGAATGCAAGGCTCGAAGCCTTTATACAATACGAAACCTTTCTTATCGGACAGGTCCAGGACCACTTCGCGGCATCGATACCGACTCGGTACATTTCTGTACCTGATCCAGAGCCTAAGGCTCACCCTGTTTTTGTCAGTGTAAGACATTTGAGGGTAAAGAGGGGTAAAACATCCCTTTTTGGATCAAGCAAATGAAGATGTTCATAGACTCTGCCTTGTTCTTATAGAGCGACAAAAGGTGGCCATGGCCATTTCCAGGCTCGGAGGTAGAGCCGTGGAGTAAGCACTCTCGTGCAGCACGTCTATAAACGACAACTTTTCTACATGGAATTCGCTGAACAGCGAATAACTGTCATGTAAAACCGCCTGATCAGGCTTTTCGTATGCGATCTCGGCTCATTGCGATTCGTCAGGGTAGACGAACCGTAGGGAACTGTGTTCACGAGTTGAGAACTCTCATTGCCGATATGCATCAAGAACCGGTGCAAGAAGCAATTTTAAGAACCTTCTTATGGGTAATGAGGGCGTTGCCCGGACGGAATTATTCCGATCCCATCCTGTTACTTTCGAAGAGGCAGTTGCCATAGCGCTACGCGCTGAATTCGACTTTAAGTCTGCTCGTGTTAGCACGCCCGTTTACCATACTACCTCTTCGAGCACATCGGGACCATCTAGTAGACCGGAACCCATGGATCTAAGCCTCGTTGAAGAAGGAAAGAAGAACTTTAAACTGTGGAACAGCCCAAAAACATCCGCAAATGTTATATGTGCGGAAGCACGAAACACTTACGACCGACTTGTCGCCTACCTAATGCGGGTAAACCTCGAAAAAGCAACAATTCCGACTTACATTATAAATCTGGTACGGTGCGGGAAAACGTCGATACCCAGTAGGTGCGAGGCACACTACTAGGGAAGACCTAGGTTCTGTTGAGCCTCTTGGAGGAAGAGTATACATGACCTAGCCCCGGTTAGATCGGTGCGCAATGGCACGGGGCGTGAGCACAAGCCTGGTTTGTTAGTCGCTTAGGCGACTGTGAAGGGCTTTGATAAGCCATGGTCAATTTTTATTGATTCTGGGGCGTCTTGCAAGTATGCTCGACGTATTTTCCTTGAAGAAAATCAGCAGTTTGCTGAGGCGCTTAAGTCACTGTTAGCTTAGCGACAGGGACTCGTGTTACTGTTCCTAAAATTCCGTTAAATTAGGTATTAACTTTCTTGACTTTGACATTGTGGAAGGCTGTCTCGCCCTTGATTTGGATTCGAGATATGATCTCATCCTGGTTATGGCTTGGGTTGAACGTCATGAGCCGTGGATCTCAATAGGAGGTCCAAGACCTTAGATGCAACGCGCAATGTTCCGAGCAAAGCTCTGGAGAGTCATGAGCCCACCTTGCTAGGCAAAAAAGGCGCTATTGGCGCAAAATACTGACAGTTATTGTCAGTAGGTTAGACCTTGAAATGTCTTAGTTAATGAACTCCAATGTTGAAAACACTGATTCGGAGCCCGACTCAGAAAGAGGGGGTGGAGCGACACGTACTTCGTCGAGTGACACTTGTTCCAAAAGTAATTTACTGAATACTAAAAGCATTGTAGGCCTATGGCCGAGTGATCAAAGGTGATATCCCTGAGACACGTAAAGTAGCACGTCTAGATTCACCGATTATGGTCGGCCGAAGTGGCACCATTCTGAGTGTCAATCGTGACACTATTGGCAGGTTGCCAGGGAATTCTGGGTCAGACCCTTCTAACACGTAGAGTGGAACGGAAACGGTCACTGGACAAGGAATTTGAGTTATATATCTCCTCGTCGAATGTCGGATTGGGCACCAAATCTGGTACAGAGCAGATAAAGGTTGCGAAACCTGTGAAGCTTGGAAACATAGATGTACCGGCTTATAAGAGGCGTATTGTCTCGCCACCGAGACAGCGAAGATGCAAAGCCTCAGTAATGTTTGATAGTGATAATAGCGAGCAGTTGCATAAGCTTGTTAATGGTGCGTCCTCCAATGAAGATCTTTAAGGGAGTACGCTTTCTAGGGGCGTGAACTGCGCCTTTAAACAGCATGGATATGAGTCCCCCCCCACGAGAGGCAAGGTATCCCTGCCTCTCTAGACAAAAAGTGAGCTTGTAGCGTGCATCTTCTACGGTCCAGTTTTTTAACTGTTCACGGAAAGTATCTAGTCTTTCAAGCCAGACCTCACGGCATATGCTTTGCACATTCTGTACAAAACCTGTCCAAGCTTGGAACAAAGGTTTGACATCCTTTGCCCGCTTACAAGTGTACCACCGATGCCGGAAAAAGGCATCGATAAAGAATTCCGTTCCATCCTCACTAGGCTTGTGAAGCCTGGATGATCGAACAATGGAATATGATATCGGTCGTTGGTCATACCAGACCAGCGAGTTTTGTTACCCTTAGAGGCCAGCCCAAGGCTTCTTTTTTCTAACGAAACGCAACATATTGCGGTCCATTGGCTCATGTCAACATTAACGCTAACATGGCACTCGGAGCGATCCTTAGAATCACTCCATGCTTGGTGATGCAAATAGCACCACCAGCAGCATTCTTGCCTTCACGATCGCTTAGTTACTATTGACGCATACCAACCGTCACCAGAGTGATCATCGCCCCCGCTTTATTTCTTAATCGGTTTGCACTATTTCGCATACCAAAATAAATGCGAAATCGCCTTTAGATCTTCGCAACATACGCGGCACAACGAGTTGCAGCTCACAACAAGAAGCTTCTGGTAGAACATTCAAAAAAAATTCTTTTGGAGAACGCGGTTGTTTTGTCAACACACATCCTGCGTCCTATAAGGCGGCGATTCAGCTTCCACTTTATTGTAGAAAAAGCTGAGATGGCTGTTCTACTGTGAGGATATTTTGTGCGCGTCATTATCAATCTGGCACTAATAAAGTGTTTGCGAGCCATCTGCCGCACTGTCGATCACTCGATCGCTCCTCGGAGCCGATCATTTTCTCTGATCTGCATCTGCGACGTCTCGAGCGCCTGCATGTGAGTGCCGTTAGCATCGTGAGGATCCTTTCATCTGTGCCCGCACCCCTTTCGCCGGCTTGGACTTCGACGACGACAGCTAACTCTTGCACGTCCAATTCGCGGCCGTGCTGCAGGAGCAGGAGTGTCGACTGTCGGTGGAGCTGGATTTAGGCTCATACACCTGTTGTTGCCAACGAATGTGCAGTTGATAGTAGAATGGTAACTGGCATTCAAAGTGTGTTGCTGCCTGATCTCGCTATCACTCGCACTAATTACCTTGCCTACTGTGCTTGCCAGGCGTCGCTCACTGGCGGCCGTCGCTTCTTCTTCGCGACGCGCCGCTTCACGCCGATCCCAAACGGCACACATGTTTCATCGCGACTGGTCCGTGCGTCTGCTCAAGTGTTTTGTAATGCACATCGATACTCGCACAATTCCATCTGATGTGCTGCATATCGCGATTGCTCACCTCCGATCGACCCGATCTTCAACAGACTCTGACCGTGTGCTTGGAACTGAAGGATCTTCTCTCGGCTGATAGCCTTGTCGAACGTGTCCGTGTGACCCTCTGCCGTCCAGATAGGGGAATACCCCCCCCCCCGCGCAGTTCCCCCTGGGGGGGTAATGATGGCTGGGTGACCGTTGTGTGTGATGTGCTGGCTTCCACCAGTTTTTGACCTGTTTAGGCTTCCCCACCTGATCACTACAAACCGAGGAGTGTTTTCAATTAGAAATAGTAATCTGAAATTTCATCGCGGCGGCGCTATAACGACTACCACCGCCTCATCTGGGACACCGCAGTCTCAGTCACTATTCAAATTGAAGCTCTTGAGTATTTAAGAAGGTTGCAACGTATTCATATAGCTGTACTAATTTCTACCTTTAAGCAAAGATTAAGTGTATTGGTCAAAGCCGAGCAAAAAAACGATGGACACATTATAAAAAGGTAAATTGCTTTTTGAGACTCAAACACTTTGACAATTGAAATACTGTAGTTGTAAAAAATAAAATATGATACCATATTTATTGTTTTTGGAATACGTAGTTGTAGTAAGTATAATCAAACACTTATTGACAAGCAGTATATCCTTTTTAAATTGTTGCTTATGTAACGGGACACTGCCGAATTGTACTGCTTCAGTAGAAGTCCACTTCGCACTGCTTCAGTGCGAGCGGTGCCTCACATCGCTTCACGTACACTAGTACGTGCATAGAAAGACTCTCTTTGCAACACTTGCTTTAAAGAGGGTTGAAAATAAACTGTATCTAATATGTTTAAGTTCTTCTGTTTCTATCTATTTAATAATAACTTGACTATAAACTAATACAAATTATGTAATAAAGTCTTATCGGTCTCTCTCTTTGCGCGCGTCCAGTGCTAACTGAACCGCGAAGCAAGTAGATATAGTGGCCTATATCTATAAATAGATAAGCTTTCTGAATATTACTATGTAAAGTAATATTCTCCAAATATCATCTACCTTTTGGATAATATATTAATTAACAACCTTTAAGCGTTAATTTCATGTAACGGTACACGCCGTTGCAACACCGCTTCCTTAAACGATATTCACTCTGATTGTCATTGAATAGAGTGGTCACTATAAGTCCACTTCATTGAAAACGATGTTGATTGCTCAGAACCATCATTTTTAATTTATCGCCTGGCTAACAAGTCCATGCGGTATGCGTATAATGCGGCGCCTTTGGCTGCGGTACATGGAGCCGCGGGCTACGCATTGTTGTTCTTGCGGCAGATGATTTGTCGGCCGTGGTATCATCTTCTCCCGCAACTCTAAATGTTGCGGGTGCACGTGGTGATACACCACGTGAATACGACCCCTCTTTGGAAGTCGACTACGAATGCGAGTCGGACGAAATGGCCGACTCGGGGAGAGCAGAACAGTCACCTTCGAATGAGGGGATCATTCGAGTAGACGTGCTGGTAGCATTCGCAACAGTATTGTCGGTTCCGACGATGAGGATGATTCCTCATCGCCAGTACCGTCTCCCGTGCCGTCATCCGCACATATTTTTGTGCGTAGTGATGACGATGGCGTAAGCCATCGTAGTAAAAGTTATTGTGGTACCCCTGCTTCATTGGGTACCACTCTGGGGATCGTAGACACCAAAATCTCTCGTCTTGCCCCTGAGAAGAAGCCGAAGCTATTGCCCGAACTGCCAATCAATAGCCTGTCTGGAGAGACTACTCTTCACAATAAATATCCTTTTTTATTGTGACAAAGCTACATGGCCTTGATCCCAGCGCCAAAAACTTTCGCGCTGAGGAAGATTTTTATCTCGATGCATATTTAAAGCATCGATGTGATAGTAGCAGCAACAAGCGAGATAAAGTCTCGCTAAAAGAGCCTGGAGCGCGTTTATTCGCAATGTCAAAGACAATGGAGATGAAGCCTGGCTTCAATGACTTAACCCGATTCGCGTCAACTTTTAGAAGCGAACTCTACCAGCGCTAAGTATAATTGCATCGGTTGTCACGTGAAACAGGACTTCCATGCCTCACTTGGGATGATACCTGTCCGTGTTGTGTTGACAACACGAAGCGAGTAAAAGGGTATGTCTTTTTTCTTTCTTCGCCCTGAGGACGGGCTCGCATCTCTATTGAGATGTGGGATGCGATTGACGTTTTGCAATCGACTTACAATCGCCAGGGGCGCGTATTTTCCGATGGACCTTCGGATCCATCGGGTGGGTCTCCTCATACTGATGGACGAGGCCCTCAACGTCAACAATCAGCTGGGAACGAGGTTCCCAGCTGTCATGCGAAGGTGGATAACCGCGCCAGCGAACAAGATAACTCGTTCGCTGCCCCTTCACATCACGGTGAATTCGGATACGTTCCACAAGGTAACGTTGACCACCGTGGGAATCCACCAATGGTTGTGGAGGAGGAGGGAAAATTACCCATGTGTCGGATCTAGAGTCGAAGATCGATAAACTCAATCGCTTTCTCCATGATTTGGAGGGGGGCTTGATCACGAGCGCGGTATCCGTCGCTCGTAATAGTAGACGGTGCAGGCTCACCATATCGAACGGTTGGAAGACCATTCGAAAAGTGTGTACTCCATGTTGGAGTACAAACGGAACTATCACGCTCTTCGTGATGAGCTGTCGTAATTTCATCGCGGTTTCGAGGATCTTCGGACTCGACATGAGAATCCCAGATTCAGCATGAGAATCTGGTTCTTGACCACAAGTATCTTTTAGGATTCTTGAAAAGGGTGGTAAGATCCGTCCTCGGAAAAGACCGCGTACTGATGGTACGGGCGGAGCCGATCAACGTAAACTGTAGGATGCGTTCGCATCGTACGTGTCAATTCTGTTGTGTACGCATTGCTTCTGCGATGCAGTACACGTAAAGGACCAATGAACTTGGGTAGTAGTTTACTACTACCCACATTAGTGACTAACCGCTTAGGTAGATATACTGTAGAGAGTAGCACTAGATCATTAATTTTGAATGAATTAACATTTGCTCTTCCATGTTTGTCTGCATTCCGTTTCTGACGGTCCACTGCGTTAGCGATGAAATCCTGAACGAAATGGATTATTGATTCTCGAGTTAGCAGAAAATCTTCTGCTGACTCATTTATTTTGTCTTTTTCAGTACGCTTGTGCGTACTGCCATGAGATCAGTCTCGTTTTCGATGTCGATTAATTCGACATCGACATCACTCGCGTCGTTGTTAACTTCGGCGCGTGATGAGCATGAGTTAGAAATGGTTTTGCTCGTGCGTGTCCACCCCCCCCCCTAAACTAGAGGATCCCTCTAATTGGGTAGTTATGCGAGGTTGGCGTAAGCCATTCACAAAGAACGGTGTATGCGTTGTAGACGCATGCACCGAATTAAAAATGGCGAATTCGACCATCGGTTAAACTCGCCATATTCGGATACGACGTAACCGCGAAGTATCTCTTCGAGGACGCGATTTTCGACGTAACCGCGAAGTATCTCTTCGAGGACGCGATTTTCGCGTTCTGTTTGACCATCCGTTTCTAAGTGATTGGATGTTGACATAGTCAGCCGTGTTCCGAGAGATCGGAATACGGTTTGCCAGAACTCCGCCGTGAATCTCGGATCTCTATCCGAGGCCAATTCACGGAGTAACCCATGGAGTTTGAATACCGTGTCGATAAAGACACGGGCACAACCCGGAGCCGTAATCGACTCTGGTACCGCAGCAAGATGGTACATCTTGCTGAATCTGTCTGCAAAAACAAGGATTCCATTGTTTTTGTGGTCATCTTCAGGAAATCCGAAGACGAAGTCCATTGATACGGACTGCCAACACTCTGCCGGAAGTGGTAGAGGTTGAAGAGGTGCACGGGATGAAGGGCTAGGCTTCACCCGTTGACATACCTCGCAAGCACGAATGTACTTGCGCACAAACTGATACTGGCGGGGCCAGTAAAAGTATCGACTTACCGTGAGGTAAGTCTTCTCACGTCCACGATGTCCACTTGTTGGAGCATCGTGACACTCATACATGATGCGCAAGCGCAAATCATTGTGAGTCGGGACGACGACACGTGGGGTGTCGCCGGTAACGGCTGTGTAATACAATAAGCCGTTACGTGTTGTGTATCGATCGGATGACGATCGATATAAAGCCGGTAGATCTTTAAAAGATTTATCGGATGGATTCATTAAATGATCCATCAGACAAAGAAGGTCCTTATCTTCTTTATAGGCTTTCTTTATTTCATCAACTAAGGTTGATGATGGAACACTCGTAGTGAGTGTTGCAACAGTAAGATCACTTTTACTGTTGGGGTGCACTGCTGACTCGAAATCGGGTCGGCGTGATAACGCATCAGCGACGACATTAAGTCGTCCTGGTTTATATTCGACGGAGAAGTTATACTCCGCGAAGAAGGATAGCCACCTCGCCATTCTTTGCGAGAGGTGTGGGCTATTGACGGCCGTGCGTAATGACGCATGGTCCGTATATACGAT
>NC_090628.1:460604-524657 GCF_004359215.1 Bremia lactucae
TTGTCACTTTATAACTTCAAGGTGATGAGGGATACCTCATCACCAGGTGCAGAGACACATAATGATTGTGTGTCTGGAGCAACTTTAGTCAAGAGATTTGCAAATTCTCTTGAGGTTGCTGGATCAGTAGGGCGTTGCGCCTCTTCGGACCCGACCGTTTTTTGGCGGTCCGCTTCGCTGTTGCGATTTCGCAACAACGTCGGACCCGCGACCTTTGCCCTTTTTGGCATACGGTCCAAAATAACGTTCAGTACCTTTCGGTGCTGGACGTGGAGCACTACACTCATGAGCGTAGTGTCCTAATTTTGAAAGCGATGGCAAATCTGCGATCGCTTATTGCTCGAAAAGCGAGGTCTCTCGCTTTCGACGTAAGAAAGGTCCATGGGCTCTGGACCTCCTAACTCGTGTCTTCTTGGAGGGCGATATGATGACGAACTAGCTTAGGCCTGTCTCAAGCTAAAGTCCTCCTGTTCCGCAACGGATATTGCTTCTTCAAGCGTATCCAGTACGAAGCGGAACAGGTGGATCTGTACGGGACCATCCGTAAGACCTTGCATGAACACCATAATCTACGTGTGTTCATGAACGGGATTGTTTGTAATACAACTCACTAAAAGTCGTATGTGCTGGGCACAAGCGTGAACATCACGCTTGCCTTTCTTGAGTTCCAAAAGCTCTGATCTCGGAACTCAGCCCTCGGCGGTTCGAACGTCTGTTTGAGCCGGGCTTTAAAAGCCTCTAGCGACCCAAAGACATATGGGTCGCGCAACTTAAGGCCTAGTGCCCAAGTTTTGGCACGACCTGCCAAATTTGACTGAGTATATGCGACTTGCATTTGCTCGTCGATGATGTGACGTGCCCTTATGGCATCGTCCAACTCGACAAACCATCTCAAGAAGGAGTCTTCTTCGACTCCCCTATACTTAGAGATGTCAATCTTTAAAGTTTCGGGACGACACGTTTGCGTCGTCCCAGGTAAAGGGGTCTGTACCTGTTGTAACGTCAACAGTTCTGCCTATTGAGAGCCTTGCTGATTTAGCAAGGCTACTTTTTCCTTCATTTCGTCAAGTTCATGTTGTATGAACTTGGCGATGGCTGAATGGAGGGCATCTCTGTCCAAATTGGACAGCATTGCCAAGATTGCATCGTTTCCTACGGTCGAACTCATTCGTTCGACCGCACTCCTTTTCTTTATCACTTAAAATGGAGTAGTCTTCACGGGAAACGTGATGCGTATTCCCACTATCATCTAACATGGACATGTTAGATGTGGAAAATGTGGTCATTGGACGGACTACATAGTGCTACCAGGTGTAACGGGTCACTACGACTTGTACTGCTTCAGTACAAGTCCGCTTCGCACTGCTTCAGTTGCGAGTGGTGCCTTACGTTATTTCACGTACACTAGTACGTGCAGAGGAAGACTTCTCTTTAAGATAATTAGCTTAAAGAGGGTAAAATGAAAACTGTATTGATAAAATCAAGTGTCTCTCTTTCTTTCTTGTAAATGCTATGTAACGATACACCCCGTTACAAATAAAAGAAAACTGTATTTAATATAATTAACTTCTTTTGTTTCTATCTATTTAATACTAACTTAATTATAAATTAATACAAAACATGCAATAAAGTCTAATCTGTCTCTCCCTTTGCGCGCGTCCAGCGCTGACTGGACCGCGGAGCAAGAAGATAGAATGGCCTATATCTACCAATGGCGAATGTTACCATGTAAAGTAATGTCTTCAAAATATATCTACCTTTTAGATAATGTATTAATTAACAGCCTTTAAGTTTTAATTTCATGTACCAAGACACCGTTACAGCTAATGTATAGTAAAAATACTTCTTCCAGGTTTTCATTCGACGGACGTGCATCTGGCAGGAAGCGGCGTATAAGACAAGATTGTCGTCGGTCTCAACGCATACTTAAACTCTCACTCAAATGTTTGGTACAATTTTACTGACCCTTTCATTTTGTAAAGTTTACGCCTTGCACTCCCACCGAGAGAGAGAGCAAACGCACGTACACCTAGTCCTTGACCGTTTCCGCATATTTTTGCCCGTCGAGTGAAGCGAATGTAGCTTGAATATATGGATTAATTGTTCGGGGCAGTGAAAGCGCCAGTGCTTTCGACTTTTAAATCGAACATGCTGTCAACAGTATTTACGTTTCCAAACATCCACCGTTATCCATCTTCATGGGTTTCTATTATTGCGTAAGACGAAGCGCGTCGACAATCATCGTATGGTAGGTGGGTGACGTCTCGTACAAGTCGTAACGGGACCACATCTTTCGCACCCTTATTTTCGTAGTGATGGGTTTGTGTACCAGTAAGTTTCGCTTTAGAGTTCTACCAATTTTGAGATCGAAGCGCATAGTAAAAAAAACAGCTGGCAGGATAGAATCGACTTTTACGTCGAGAACCAAATATCGTTCTGAATCAGCCTCGTTGTCCCTAGCCCCGACAAGAAACCTTTTTTATGTCTTTCAGCTTGCAACCCCGACCCACAACAACCCACGTGCTTATTCCAACCGTTACTTCTATTTTCTAAGCCGATGAACGACTCGGCGCCGCTCGTTCTCGTGCCACCCACGGCGCTGCTCTTGCAGCCGTCGCTCACGTCCATTACCATGTCGGATAGTCAGCGCTCGAAGCAGCTTCCTGGAGAGTCCTCTGACCGGTTACGGAGTCCCACTGAAAGTCGTCTGGCCGCTGGCCGACGACATCTTACGCCCAGCCACGGCACGATGGCTTCTGCTTCAGCGCCATCGTACCAGCCTCTCGATGCTATTGAAAGCGTTCGCACGGCAAATGCAAATCCAAATGGTGGAGGCCACGAGGTAATTCTTAGCGGTACATTATTCAAGCGTGGTCAAATTTTTAAGACGTGGTTGCCACGCTATCTGGTCTTATCACGCGATGCTCTCCACGTGTATCGTAAAAACCCATACATGCAACAACAAGAGAAAGATGTGGCCCAATGGGAGAAGAAACTTTTGAAAATGGAAGTCGTGCAAGCCGATGGCATTCGCGTCGAGGCGACCGATGCGTTTAAGAACCATCCATTTTGTTTTGTGCTAATAGCACGCAAGCGGTCGCGACATTTAGGCCCTTTTCAAAGTAGTGGAAGTGATGGGTGTGCGAAAAAGTCGCGTTTTTTCTCCCGCGCGGGCTGTCGTGGATTTCAGCACCGGAACTTGAGTAATATCGACTCGAGTGACGGTCCAGTGGTGCTCTATTACTTTGAAGCAAGTAAAGATACAGAACGACAGCGCTGGATTCGGGCTTTACAACGGTGGATGGAAGACACGAGCCCCACCAAGCTTGGACGTGGGATTCTCAATTATATTGTGAATAACGACTATAGCAATCATCGGTACGGCAAGAAGGTGGTCGAATCGTCGTCGAAAAAGTCGGTGGGATTGGTAGGAGATAGTGGATTGGTTTTATCGCCAGCGTCGCATGCTGGGCGCTCGGTGGAGCAGGAATTTCCTGTGCTTGCCAATTTGATTCGTGATTTGCACGATTGCAAGAAAGAGGACGAGATGATTTACATTCTGGATCAAGTCTTTGGCGAAGTCCAAGACGGTGCGAATAGCAGTTATATTAAAAAGCTCATTAGTACGGCAGGAGAAGCAAAGTTGGAGGAATCTGCCCATATTTGGACGACGCACGTGAAGACGGCGTATGCAACGATTATGAAGGCATTGCAATCCACGCCATCGGAGCAGGAACCGAGCAGCCAAGCCCCCACGCTGCGAGCCCCTAATTATGCCATGCGGCAGCACTCTGGTGTCAGTATTGAGTCGAGCGGTAGCAATCAGTCGCTACGGACGTTGGACGTGGTATCATTCCATCGATTTTATAAATTAGGACGAAAATTGGGATCCGGTGCGTTTTCGGTCGTGCACATTGCCACGCATCGTGAAACAAGGAAGCAGGTCGCGGTGAAGTGCATTGCCAAAGTGAGTTTGGGCTCGCAAGACGTGGGTTCGCTTAAGCAGGAAGTGGAAGTCATGTCGAGCTTGAATCATCCGAATCTCGTCCCGTTGTTGGATTATTTTGAAGAAGATCGTTACTACTATATTGTCACGCCGCTTTGTACGGGCGGTGAACTGTTTGACGATCTTGTAAAGCGCAAGAGTTACACCGAAGAGGATGCCCGTGTACTTATGCGAAAATTGGCCAGTGCGATTGATTATCTCCACTCGAGGGGAATTGTGCACCGTGACTTGAAGCCAGAGAATATTTTACTTAAGACATCTGCCCCTGGGGCTGAAATCATGATTGCCGACTTTGGGTTCGCGCGTTCGATGAATGGCTCCCGTCGCGGCACAGCTTGTGGCACACCGGGTTATGTTGCACCGGAAGTCGTACGGGGTGAGCCATACGGTGCCGAGGTGGATTGTTGGAGTCTAGGTGTGATTCTTTATATTTTACTGTGTGGGTACCCACCGTTTCCTGGCGCAAACCATGCCACGGTTCTTGACAAAGTTGTCAAGGCTGAGTACACGTTTGAGGTACCGTACTGGGATGGAGTTTCAGATGAAGCGAAAGATTTGGTGATGGAATTGCTGACGGTGGATCGTACAAAGCGCCTGAATGCGTCAGGAATACTAGCGCACCCTTGGATGGACGAGGTGCGCGCGTCTGCCATGGGCATGACAGATGATACTGAGTCGAGGAAGCGATTTACTCGAAAGTGTTCGGACCTATTGCCGGCATTGCACCAGATGCGGAAGCATAGCCTGACTCATGGTAGTCCAAAGATCCGTCCTTCCGACATGAATGTGGACGATATCGAATTGGACGAGCTAACAATGAATAGTGATAAGGAAACGCTTGAGCGCGAGCTGGCAGACATGGAAGGTCTTTAAAACGAGGGCTATCGTTGGAAATAGCCCTTTTATGCGAGAAAGTGGTAGCTTTGCTGTGAAATAGCATCAGGCTTAAAAATGCATGGGTATTATAAAGAAAAAGTAATTCGTTGTGCGTGGTGGGTCGCGGGAGCTTTGAAATTTATGCCATCGGCAGCTTTTAAAGCGACTTTTTGCTTTTTGAATCGTGAGCTTGAAAAAAACATGAAGTTTAATTCGACAGCAGAACTTGCAATCGTCTATGTGCCTGTCAGTGTTGCATTGTTGATAGCGTGCATACAGTTGTTGCTTGTAAGTCGAAACGTGTAAAAGATTTATGAATTTTATTTAATTGTAATTTAGAAAGACCTTTATACAATTTCACGTACAAATATATTAGCTTACACTCTTCATTGTCTCTTTTATTTATTATTGCACGAATTTTGCTTACGCTTTTAGTCACGTCAGCACTATTTTCTGAATTAGTAATAAAGCTCCGACAATATCTAGCAACTAAGTCTTGCCACGAAGGCACGATTCTTTATCTATTTAGTGCCCGTTTACTTTATATAGATAGCTTTCAAAATAAAAAGATTAATGGCGTCCTCGTATGGTCAACAATGAGCCCACTTAGTATGAGGGCACTACGCGACCGAAGGATGGTACTCGTATCAGAGTAACAAGGGGAAATCCAAGTGGCTTCACGAAATGTTTTATTTACAAAAAACTGCACAAGGGGCGCAGTGCTAAAAGTCCAAAACAGATGATTCAGACGGAAGACTTGATCGTCTTGGTCCACACTCTTGTTCTTCGATCAGGACAGCAGATGTTATGCTCGCATTTGCAATAGCTTCTAAATATTCGGGCTCAAGCTCTGGCTGTGATCCTTCAAATTCGAGGTCCGACAAGTAAGATGATCTACTGCTATCACAATACTCGGACAAAAGGTTCGACAACGACGGCAGCTTGTCAAAAGCATGCTCTACGTCTTGAGTCAATTTACCCTCAAAAGGCTTTGGTAGAGCGCTTTGCCACTCGATATGGAAGGATGCGTTCGAAGATTGACTTGCACTATCATCGTCCTCGACAACTTGAACATTTTCCAATTGAATTGACGATAGCAAATCACTTAAACGAGACTCATAAATGCCCTCGGCATCTCCCTTCTCGATTGATTGATCGTCGGCACAAAGTTGCAAATCGGTACCCGAGCTTACCGTCCCGCTATCAACGTCATGTTTTCGCATTAAGTGCGGTAAGTCCGTCAAATCCATATCACTGAACGTATCCGAATCGGCAACGCCAAACATTGAATTAAGACGCATCAAGCCCTTGGGATCGTCAGAACTTTCATTGCGCTTATATCGCACATTTGTTAAACTTGATCCACGAGGAAAGTGCACCGACGCTGGTTCAGCGGCTTCACTTGGATCATAGTCGTGCTTGCCATTGTCTGACTCGTCCAATGGCATATCATCTGGGTGGAGCGAATTTAATTGAAATGCTTGGAACGCACTCGACGAAAGATCCGAAAGGTCTCGGTACCTGTGCACTATATCCGTTTCTGTTTGCTTTGCTGGGTGCATGCTTGTGAACGTGTCCTCTCGACGACACTGCCGGGAAGATTGAGGGCGCTGTATGGTCTCCGAGACGTTTTGAAGCAATGGATCATAAAACGGAGTTGGACGATCGTCGCTCACAGTTCGTCGCATTAACCGATCTGTTGTACTAACTGGATGCAGTTGACGGGTACCGGATATAGTACCACGACTGTACGGCTCGGATTTGAGGCTCGTGCTCTGTTCAATCTCCCGTGCATATACTTCCATCATCTTGGCAAGAGCTGCTTGACGTGTTGCGTTGGCAACTCGAAGGTTTGGACCGCGTTCTTCCTCATAAAGTCGCATAGCAGACATTGCTAGTCGTAACGCTTCCTCGTCTTGGTCGCTCTCGCCGTCGCTGGCTTGTTGTGGCCGTGATGATACCAGTTCAGTAGGATTCGAGTCTTTTCTAACATCACTCGGAGATTTGAGGTCGAACCCTTTTAATTGGCGACCAAGAGGAGAGTCAGACTGCATCCCATTATCAAACGTACGAGCTCGTGTAGCTAGCGCGGGTGCATCGGTAGCAACCATGGGCTTTAAACTCAGACGCTCTTGATTTATTCTTGGCCCCTGCCGTCCACTTAAAAGGGTCAGTCGTGCATTCCTTGCATCAAAGTACTCTTGTGTCCGCCGTTGACGTTCAAAGTCCCCACGTCCTGATTCCAGACTATCGTGTCGACTAAGAGTTCGTTTCTTGCTATGAGAGCGCGAGAGTCTTCGTCCAACCTCGTGACTACTACGAGATCGCGATCGCGATCGTCTCGCATCAAATACCTCGGACTTTGTAGTATCATTAACTGAAAGGTTGGTAGACACGACGTCACATCCAACGCTACTTCGAGGGGTAGGACCTGCTTTTCTCCATCCAAAGCCCAATCGAAGCGTCTCACTTAGCTTGGTCTCTACCACGCCATTAGCACGAGGTCGAGTGGCTGATCTTTTGTCGTCTGTTGCAAACTCATGCCCCGTTAAATTATTATTGATTGGCTTGAGTGATTGCTTCGTCTTAGTATGAAGGTCCTCCTCTTCCAGACCTTCCCACAAAGCCATTTCTTTTAAATCAAAAGAGGTCGACTCGTTATGCATCAAAGATTTTGCGGTCGTCTGTTCTTGAAACATAGCTTCAAATTGTTCGTCGGCGCAAATGGCTTCATCAATATTTGGCAATCCGTTCGCATCTTGGTCGTCGAAATAAAAGCCGTGATCGTCAATCGAATGTGGCCTCGTTTCAAGCAAGATCATCGACTCTTCTAAGGCAGGGCGACGACTGCACTCGTCAAGCTTTACAACGTCACGATGTTCCGTTACGCACCCTGATTCGTCCATCATGGCAACTGTTCCTTCCAACGCGACCGACTCGGAACACTCTAAGCAAATGCGCACCTTTTTCGGACCAAGATCTGCGTAATCCAGTACAAAGTCGTTGCCACACGAATTACACACCACTTTGCCACATTTGCGGCACAGCCATCGACGACAAAAGAACCCAAAGCGCGTTTCACACAGTTCACATCGTGTCACCCGTTCTTTGGCCGGTAATTCTAAATCACCCAATAATTTTTCGTGGGTCAATCGTTGCCGTTGAAAGTAATGATTGACATCGGCAATATTACGAATTCGACGTTTCATAATTAAAACTTTAAGCCAATTCGGAATGTTGCCTTTGATATCCACGTGTAGTGTATGAACGGCCTCAACATATCGTTTGTCGGCTGATTCAGTGAAGATATAGCCAGATCGATAGTAACTACCCCGAACAAGACCGTGACTACGTGTGAGAGGCGGACAAAAGGGTAATCGAATCGAGTGCATACTTTGCACCCAACCCCGGCGTTTCGTATTGGCATCTATAAACTCGTCGTGGCATTCAATGTAGCAAAAGTCGCGATTGCGAGCGAGTTTACTGGGTGATTCCATGGCCGTCCAATTAATCGCGATATAATGTTTTGGATTGTCATGGGTGGGCGTTGCAAGTGTCAATAATGTCTTGTGATCGAGCACGTCTTTACCAATTGTTTGCGTGTAGCCTGACATTTTTTCAGGCGTATCAAGCTTGAAAAAGTCGGAAATTTCATCAATTGTGGCTCGAATTTTACACGATCCGCGTAAGTACATGAGTGCTTTGCCATCTTGTGGCGCATTAGATGAGTCCATATTGTCCACGCCTTGAAACACGTCCACACCATCAGCTGATGACAAATGGAGCCAATTCATTGGCCCATCCTTGTGTCGCGAGTAGTACACGACCTCTTTGCATGCATGCTTCGCCAGTCCTAGCAAATATCGCTTTTCTTTCGCGCTAAGCTTCGGGACAGGAAAAAAGTCGTTGGGTAATGGTAGCTTGCCGGGAATATAGCCCGCAGCCGAGCTGTTGTAACCATGTTTTAAGTTGGCGCAATTGGTCGAGTTGGCCATGGATGAATTCAATTCATCTCGTACCGAGTGAAACGTCGATCGCGAAGAGCCTCGTATGAAGTCGGTGGTGCGAAAACTGGTCATTTGTGGCGCTCCAAGGAGGTCAGGGTCAATTCGTACAATCACCGACACCTTCACTCAGTGTTCAGCTACCGGGGTTTACCCAACGAGGTCGCAATGCGGCAATAGACAACTAATTATAGGAGAAATCACGTGAAAAGTTTTTCTTGCACAAAGAACCGGAAGCCGGTCCCTGCACGAGATGGAAAGAGCCAGTTGTACGATTTGCGACGAGCTAAATACTGTAAGTTGATGACGCACTGTAGCAAATTGTGTGAAATGTCAGCGCGAAGTTGGCGGCGGAGTTTGGTCTATTTTCTACACTCTTTGTTGTGCGACCTCAGACTGGGTTGAGCTTCCGACGAATGCAGCTAATCTTGAATGCCTGGAATCGTCTAAGAAAGATAGTTGTGGGATTGTCATTGACCTAAAGATCTTACCTGACCACGATCATGAGTAGTAAGACCATATGGCATCGGCTGATGATTTTGCAAACGAGCTGCTAAGTATCTGAGTCGACCCCGAAGCATACTAGAACTGTATTAAGAGGCTTATCGTCCGTGTGATTGCTAGAGGGTCTATAAGTGCATTTAAAAAAGCAGCGAGAATATTAAAGATGAATTGGTCTCGATCTCGAGGATACGCTCATCACAAAAAATCTTTTTAAAGGGCCAACCGTTTTTGAGATATTCTTTTGGGATGCTCTCGTCGGGAGGATCTAGAAGCTGTTCTAACGACATTGATTTTTTGTGCTTTAGCCGCGACGGCATCGTTCCAAGCTCAGCTATCAGCAATGCTTCGCTTTACTGGTTCTGCCTTCGACTGTCATCTCTAGAGAAGAATAATATTAAACGCTGTTTAGTGAGGGTTCGTATGTTTATTACCTGTATGAATTGCTTCAATTACGTCGTTTGACGCGTCAGCTGTTATAGGTGTTCCCATCTGTTCATTATCATATAATTCTTTGACGATTTACTTAATTTGTAACGGAGCGTCCCGTTTCAAATTGTATTTGAAGTATATTGTCTATATGAGGAATAATAATTATTATTTCCTATGAGAGATAATAAATAAAGAAACACATAATTATTATCTTTATTAATTTCTGACTTAAAAGTTCCAATATTACCACATTTGGAACAATAAGACATTAGTTCTATTGGTTGGTTGAATAAAGTTTAAATCATAGCAAGTGCGCACGAGGAGCCGAATTACCGCTCCCCTGACGACAATTTACTTGAGTACTTAGTGCGTTGAGAGAGGTCGCTAAGGCGCCCACCGTAACTACCTCACTGCACGCAAGAGAGGCCGCTTTAACCGCTTCCTCGCTGTGCTAGGAGGTGTGTCTAAGTAGAGCGAGGACTTAAGTCTTAAACAGGCTTTTGGTCACTCTGGAGCTTATCTTCCTCCGAGACAACAAGAAAGCGGAGGTCCAGGACCTATGGACCTATCGTATGTAGAGAGCGAGAAACCTCGCTCTTCAAGTTACAAACGATTACAAAAATTTCATCGTTGTCAAAAGACGAGTTACTGCGCCTATGAGTGTAGTGCCCCACGGCCAGTGCCTACAACACTAAGAGAAAAGACCGACCTTTCGCATGAGCAGCGGAAGACGCAGATCTAAAGCTGTTGCGATTTCGAAACGGCGAGGCGGATCGTCAAAAAACGGTCGGGGTCAGTAGGTGCGGAGCGCCCTATCGCTAGAAATTTGCAGACTCAAATTCATTAGGCGCAATATACCTCTAACAAGGATGACAATGCGCCTAGCAACAGGCGTATCTGGTTGGTATTCAATACACGTTAAAGGGTAAACGCTACGATACTGATTTCATCGTACTAGATTTGGATTTCTAATTTGATTTTATCCTAGGATTACCATGGCTCAGAAAGTACGAGCAATGCATAAATTGGCAGCATCAAGCCGTCGATGCCTGCCTCTCGTTTATCTGATGGCCATCGCTGAACGTCTTCGACCGTACCTAAGCATGCGAATATTCTACGGGTGAGTGCGATGGCCTCACTTGGGGTTCGGCAGTTTGCACGAGTACACAAGACCTCAGTGTGAATACGCATCACACTGTGGAGAAGATTCCGCCGGCTGTGCACAAGCACAGGCAGCGTCGAAGATCGACACCTCGAATCAGTTGAGTGGTAAAACAAGAATGTTCGCTCGAAAGCAACATCCAAAACAATTTGAGCGCCTGTTCATAAGAGACAGTGCGAAAGTCCTCGATCAACTGGAGAGTCGATCGTTAAGAATCTCACAGTGGTTGCGCAACTACAGCTAGAGGCACATAAGAGGATACTCCCCAGACTAACAAGTAAATTCTTAAAAAATTGAGGGAAAAGCCCCAAGATTCTGAGGGAATAAGTCCCAGGTAGCTTTGGAAATAAATTCCATAGAAGAAACTATGACATTAAATGTCTTAGTGAACAACGGATCAAGCGTAAGCGCGTACATCCTTGACCCGATAGCGCCTCCGAAGTTGACTTCGGAGAAAACTGAATTGCTAGCGCTTGAACTTATCGGTTCTTACGCAATCTGCGTAGTGGCAAAGTCAAGTAGATCCGCGAACTTGTCACAGACGACAAGTACGTGACCGATATTCGGTCGGCAATAGTAAAATTCTTAGATCGAACGGGTTCTCAGCAGCTCATCGATGGACGAAAGTGTCCTCGATGAGAAGACTCGGATGGAACGTTTTACGTGGAGTCTCTGAAGACAAATCCTTTGTATGAGTATTTGATCGAATTCAAGAATGTATTCTTTGATTCCGTGCTGTGAGATGTTGGCTAAAGATAAAGGCACTCGAAACGAAATCGACCTGATACCAGGCTCGAAATACTGTGTCATGAAGCAGTGGCCGTTGCCTCGTGAACAAGTATTAGCGATCGACAAATTCTTTGCGATCGTTTGGCAGCGAGCCATGTGAGGGAGTCAAACTTCTTACATAGCTCTTTGACCTTCTGTGTGCGTAAAGCAACAGGATGATGGCGGATTGTGATGCTTTCGATGAATTGAACACTACGACAGTTCCGGCTCAACGCCGATCCACGAAAAGACGCATTTCTTGATGGTATGTCAAAGAGTCCCAATGGATCTGATGGATAGGTTCTATCAGAACCTTATACGTGAACAGGATTTCCCGTTTTCAGCAGTAAGTACTCGAAGCAGAGTGCTGTGGGATAGCTAGTTATGTCACAGGGGCTTAGTAATACCCTGGAACATTCAAAAGATGTGTAAGCAACCTGTTGAGATCGGTGCAAAATTCCGCACCAAGTTTTTTTGATGGCGTCTTCGTTCATAGCAGAGCCATGGACGAAAAGTCGGACGTTGAAGTATATCGTACCCACGTCCGAAAGGTTCTTAAATTTATGCGTAAGCATAAGTTGTATGCAAATTTTAAGAAGTTATATTCGCTGCAAGTGAAATACCACTTATTGGATGCATCGTGGATAAAACGGTGTACGCCCTGATCCAGAAAAGATCAAGGCGATCACCGACTGGCCCGCGCCAGTCGGTGTAAAGGGACTTTGAAATTCCTCGGCTTAGCGGCGTATAATCCCGCAATTACGCCGAAACAACAGTACATATTTCTTATTTGTTAAAATATGTAAAGTGGTCATGGAACGCGGATTGTCGGCGGTACTTGAGGGTATCAAGCAAAGCTTGAATCGCCAGGATTGGCAATTGCTGACCAAGACAGACTATTTTATGTGGTCTGTGACGCTAGCTATTTTGCAATCGGCTATGTGTTAAAAGTGCAATATGACACAGACGGCGCAGAGCCCATCCTCCGCTATCAGTCACGTCAGCTTCAACCAGCTGAACGTAATTATCCAGTGCATGGCAAGGATCTCCTTGCCATGAAATATGCACTGGCAAAGCTTAAGTTGGTTCTATCTGTTGGGAGGTAGACCTTTCATTGTTTATACAGACCATGCACCTTCAGGCACACGCTGTAAGCAAGCCACATCTATTGCAAAGAATGGCGAGATGGTTGTCTATCTTTGCGGAATATAAATTACCCGTGGAATATAAACCAGGATGATTTAATGTCGTCGCTGATGCCCTTTCGCGCCAGCTCGATTCTGAGCCGGCTGCGCAAAACAACAGAAGGATAAGCTCACTTTTGCAGCAATAAGTGTCCCGCCGTCAACATTACTTGGCGACATTAGAAGAGCATATCAAGAAGATAAGGCTCCTGATGGATTACCTTAAAATTCCATCGTCAAAAATCGGGTAAAAATTTTATCCTTAAGGGTTTGTCGAAATTGTATCGATCCTCGAAGGATCGATAGTCAACACGCAACGGCTTACTGTTTTACACAGCCATTGCTGGCGACGCACCTGGGATCGCCACCCCCCACCCATTTTAATTTGCGTTTACGCATGCCACGATGGACCAATAAGTGTGCATCATCGAAAACTTATCTCAAGATAAGCCACGAATTCTTCTGGCCACGCCAGTATGTATTTGTCCGCAAGTACGAACGTGCTTGCGAAGCCTGTCAACGGGTGAATTGGCAGTCCGTATCAATGGAATTCGCGTTCGAATTTCCCAAAAACGAACACAAGAACAATGGTATTCTTGTATTGTTGATCGTTCCAGCCAGATGGTACATCTTGCTGCTGTCCCGGAGTCGACCATAGCCAAACTTCATGAGTGACACCGTGAACTGGTCTCGGATCAAAGTTCCATTTACACGGCGACACTATGGCAGTCTGTGTTCAAATCACTCGTATCACAATTAAAAATGTCAACTTCTGACCATCCTGAAACAGATGGTCAGACAGAACGTGCATATCGAATATTCGAAAGATACCCGTCCGCACTCTTTTACGTGTTCGAGCGAGTGTTAGAATTTGCCATTAACAATTCAGTGCATGCCTCTACAAAGCATACACCGTGTTTCGTGAATTGCTTACGCCATCGACGTATACCCACCTTGTTTGAGAGTGACTCTTATTCGAGAGGGAAAAGACTCGCTCAAGCAACGAAGAATCTAGCTCTTGCTCATCACGCATTGACTCAACAGTCAATGCGAAGATATATTAATATTGATTCAATCAGCATTTAAATGGACAAACTCAGTGTTAGCAATTAGGCTGTTGCTGACTTTAATAACGATGCTGAAAGACTCAGCATCGAAAACAATTACAATGATACCAATAATGCTCTCACTAATGAGAAGAATTGCATCTCCGCAGTGCGCACTGGTCGCACTGAAGACAAAAAGAAACCCGAGTCAGCAGGAGAATTCGTGCTGGCTAGAGAAGCAGCGGTGCGTTTCGTATAGATTCCATCGCTGATGCGGAGGGCCGACAGAAACGATACTCTGACAGCAAACATTCTTAATCGAAAATTAACGATCTAGTCCTACTGCCTACGATAAGCCTACCAAAACATGTAGAAACGAATGGGTAGTAATTTATTGCTGTCCAGGTGTATCGGCCTGTTTGTGTACTGCACCGCCAAGGCAATGCGGATACGATTAACCTATGCGTAACCATCCTGTATTCTATGTCGGGCGTCTCCGTCCCTACCATTAGTACGAGGCTTCTTCCGGTTTCAAATTAAAACGGCCCGGTCTTAGGCATCCGTTAAAGCCGATGGCTCCGCGCTAAAGACTGATAGTCCCAAGACAAAGCACGGTTGCTCGGGACAGAGTCTGGTCTCATGAACCAGACGATCCATCCCATCCTCCAAGAATGAGATCTTTTGACGAGCTGTCAACAGCTCGTTTTAAAGGGACTGATGTGTTCGCTCGTTCCTAAGTTGACCAACCGCAACTTGCGCGCATTTTCTTAACTGCTGGCGAGATACAGCTCGAACGTCGTTGCAAGTTAGCGACGATGGGATCGTTCATAATCAACGTCCTCCCGTAAATAGCAAAGGGGGTGATCCAAGTCACAATGCTGACTCGGGTTCGGCGAATGAGGCGAACCCGAGTTTGCCTCCCTCTCCACATCCATTGACGGATTCGAGTGGTGAGAAACGTTTCCTAGTTGAAGGCTTCTTGAACCACCGTGGGTGAAGAGGGTTTTAACGAGTTACCTCGTTTGATGGTATCCGCCCACACATGATAGCTGAGAACCTCGTTCCCGACTAATAATAGATGTTCTGGCTCTCATTCGACAGTAGTACGATACCTATCCTTCTCGACAGAGGAATTTTCAGAGAACGAGCGCTTCCCGCGCTCGTTATGGGTAGGGGGTCTCCAATCCCTTCGCGCATATCACAAGATATATGCGACCTCCAATAAATATCTTGAAGGGAGTATGCCTCCTTCAGGACTCTTCACCCAAAGAACCGACGAGTCAAACAACCTTGTCATCACCTCTTTGGCTGTCACGTTAGAATCTGTAGGTTCAACGGACGTGGTCCCGAGTGAACCCGAGGCCTTCACAGTAGCAACTGAGTCGGGCGATGACGCAGACTCGAGCCAGTCACCTTTATTGAGAGTAGCAGGTGACATAGACCAGTCATCTTTAATTGGAGTTAAACGCGACATAGACAAGTCATCTTCAATTGGAGTTAAAGCTGACGCATTCCTACAGGAGACGCATTAGCGTCTACTAAAACGTTTGCATCACTAGCAGCTGCACTGGTCCGTGCAGCTACTAGCCTTGCGACTTCACAAGCTACGCGCACGGGTAACAAAACTATGTGCAATCAAAAGTTGAAATTATAACTAAGCCAACAAGGGCTAATTTACAGAGAGATACATAAGAGTTCTCTGTTTCTCAACATCAATCACTAAAGTGACTGTTGCTTACGGGGGGGGGTGATGTAACGGGGAATCCATTACATTAAAAAATCTATTAGAGGAATAGTTAATACTATATCTTATGAAAGGAAATAAGTAAAGATATACAAATTTATTATCTTTTATTAATTTTGACTAACTAGTTCCAATATTACCAAATTTGGTAATGTTGACCCAATAAGACATTAGTTTTATTGATTGGTTGATTAAGTTAGAATCAATCCCGCCAATCGTAAAAAGACACGATTAGGCGTCGCGCAAGGAGGCGTTTTGCATAGTTAGTTATTAATATAATAAATCAGTGGATAGAAAATCGTTATGAAAGAATTTAATCTATTAACGGAGTTTTAGTATTTCTCTATTCTAAAACTTCGAATTTACCTGTACATCTAGGAATTCTTAGCTACTTAGAATCCCCCTCTGCACGTCGTGTACGTGAAGTAATCGAGGCACTCCATCTTCACTGTAACCAGCGTAGGTTGACTAATACTGTTATCAGTATTAGCAACAGGTGCCCTGTTACATCATCGAAGCGACCTGATCTCATTTCAGTAAACTTTAGTTTACCGCCAAGAGTCAGCGACAAATTGACGCTTAAAGGAGATTTCTTAGCCAACTTGTCCATTTAAATTTCATCGCGAGCAAAAAATATATTCGAATACTCAAAGCGGGAGCGTGCGACTGCCGTCTTTAGTGAGCCAGATTGATTCGCTGCTCGGTGTTCACCAGCTTTGCCAACTCATATTTAAATCCTTCACGAACACCATGCTGAATAGTCTTAATCAAGCTGCTCTTGAATGCCCTCCAGACAAGCGATCTGAACCTTACATTTGCACGATCGTACGTATTCCATCTTCAATTAAATTAAAAAGTTAATACTTATCTCCCTACGACGCATCTTATATTAATTACCCACTGCACTCGACGTCAAAAAAGCGTTTCTTCAGCTTTCACAATCTGCTAAATACACACAGTGCGTCGCCATCGGGAATAATCCGCAAATTGGTTTGTTTGTTCTTGGCAACCACCTGACGAACGATTTCTTGCATACTAGTCCGGGACCGATTCAAGCGTTGACTTCGAAAGGAAGCGTGCGAGCAGTGCTATCATATCGTCTGTAACACTATGCATGCTTAAAATAAGCCAATCATATCAAACTGAGGGGATTTTACCAGAACCTGAGGGGAGATTAATCGTTCCTTTTTGTTTTAAATTGTTTATCTGATACATCAACATACCGTTTCTGACGACCCACGTAAAAAAACGGGTGCGTCTTCGTATACGATGGGAGTATTTGAGGCCTTGATCCTTCAAGATCACCGTAAACGGCCCGATGAAACGCGGCAATATTTTCGTTGTACTTCAGGTGCATGGTAGCAGTACTTTATAGTTCTTTGTCTCCCACTCTAAAGCGTTCATTGTCTTTGCAGCCATGTAGGTTCGCGTTATTTTTTTGCTTCTCCTCTGCGCTGGCCATTGCGTCATTGACTTTTCCTGTGATGGCACATCGATCATCCACAAAGCGTTGAGCCTCGCTTACAATTTTAGCATCAAAATCGCCTATGACAACGCCGAGAGTTCGATCATAGGACGAAGTTGTCAATAACGAAGGATCGTTACTATTTTGAAACACAGGGATTTCTTGTCGTGACTCCATACTGACCAATACCAAAACGACAGGGTCCCTAGGGCAAGTTTATGGCGTTGATATGATCCCTCACGGGTCATCGTCATGTTGACGAAACTATGTCCCCCTCTCGCACGAGCGTAGTGAAAGCCCCCCCCCCACACCCACTAAGACTCGGGCTGCGCACAAGCGAGACTAACGTGGACACTGTTATTAATAGCGAACTCCACGAAGGGCAATTGTAGGCTCCATTCCTTGGAAGTCGCTACCGTGCGCAATACGTCCGCCACGACCGGATACGTCCGCCACGACCGGATTGGCTCGTTCTGTTTGGCCATCGGTCTGGGGATGATCGACTGTAGACGTGTGAAGCTTGCTACCCAGCAGCTCAAACACATAACGCCAAACACCCGACGTAAAACGTGGATCCCGATCCGATACTATGGAGAAGTGCATACCGTGTAGTCGGTACACATGAACCAGGAATAAGAGAGCTGCCTTCTTGCCTGTGATCGTGGTGCTACATGGTGCTAAATGCACCAGTCTGTCGACAAAGATAACGAGCCCCGTCCGACCCTTGTGGTCAGGCGGCATGCCAAACATGAAGTCCAGACTGACTGACTTCCAACAATCCGTTGGAATCGGCAGCGGATTCAGTGGCGCACTGCTGGACGGTACAGGCTTAATGCGCTGACACTGTTCGCAGGAGCGAATATAGTTGGCCACCCATCGATCTAGGTGTGGCCATCAAAATTCCTCTGACACTCGTAAGAATGTCATTTAACGGCCCAGGTGCCCACTCGATGGTGCATCATGGAGCTCGTAATGTATTTACAGCTTGAGATTTGTGTCTTTAGGACATAGATTTCTCAAGGGATCGCAAGGTGAAAACTGATACTAAAACAGGCCATCGCTGCAGCTATAAACGACTTACTTAGCTTTCAGGTACGACGAAAGGGAGGTCCACCAAAGTGATCCAACATCAGGCGACAATGTTAGTCCTGACTGTGGCTCTTCTTTTTTTCGTAAGCCAACGAGCTCGTCACGTGGGAGACCTTCTTGACTGCCAACCCATGAAGGGGACGCCGTACCGTCCGCCATAAGCGCCGAGTAAGCCCACTCTGAGGCCTTATTGCGCGAATGGGATATGGCGTACGACACCATCCGATTGTCGTCATCGATGTGCTGCGCCAGACTACATTGCTCCGAGGCTAACCGCCAGTGGACAATCGTGTGCGCTGCAGTCCCATCGAGCTTGGACGGGTCCATTTGAATGGGCCTCGGCTGATGCGGCCGGGCGGAGAGCATCTCAACAGTCCTGTTTAGAGTCTCGCTCCGAGCCTGCTCACGCCTAAGCTCATCCTGAGCCTTAGTACGGACGCGGTCTCCGCTGTCCGAGCACGAATGCCTCAAACTGCTCCAACTGAGCAAGATGTTGCTCATGAGGACTGCCTAAGAACCTGATCAGGGCTTGTTTACCAAGCCCCGTGCCAAGTGCCCTGCCACCTCCTGATGATGTTCGGAGGGGTGGGGGAAATGAGCCATATCGATGTTGAGGATCATCATCGCGTACACAAGCAGCGATGCGGGTCGTGGGGAGGATTTCAAGTGCTACCAAGTGTAGGCGGGCGCTTTAAACATGCCAAGCACTACTTAAGTACACATTTTCAAGCACAGTTAGGTAGTTGGTGGGCGCCTAAGCAATTTTATTAGTACCTTAGAAGGAGCGCGCTCTAGGAGCGACGCACTAGCTCCATCCGAATAAGGTCATTCGGATGGAGGTGGCATTGGTGGTATGCCACCAGTCACATAGCCGCGTTCAATACGACTGGCATGTGACACCGACAAGACACGTTCACGTTCCGTCGATAGAGCTTTTTGCTCCGGATCTTCCGCGACAGACCCATTGTATATGATGGTCTGAGCGATAGGTGTTGGGGTTTTACCTAACTAAGAAGCAGCTGCACCTCTATGGGCAGTGCTCTCATGA
Organism: Bremia lactucae; assembly: GCF_004359215.1. NCBI lineage: Eukaryota > Oomycota > Peronosporomycetes > Peronosporales > Peronosporaceae > Bremia > Bremia lactucae. Next base: position 479,930 of record NC_090628.1, read on the forward strand.
GTGGTCGCTGCAACGGAGCTACCTTGTTCCTTTAGTCAGAGAAGACTTAAGTACTCTAAGAGTCACTTAGCTCTATAGAACTAATATATTTAACAGCTCAGTCAGTCGTACAAGCTCGTAAAGCTTAGTGAATCCTAGGATAAAAGATTTAGAGGTTCGTAGAACCAATTGGCAACTGGTGCCCCGGAGTATATACCCAAGAAATGTTTTTTTTTTCTTTCACAGATCAATGCGAAAGCCTTAGAAAGGCACTAAACGCTTTAAGATAAAAAGAAAAACGGATCTTTATTTAATTATTTAGATCAAAACCTCACTCTAGCTGAATTATAGAAATTTTGACCGCCAGATTTTTATCCGGCGGCTACCACATATGTTATCCATAATAAATGCGCTTTTAGTGATTAATTATCTGAAGTAGAGTAAAAGGATATTTAGTCATAAAGTAAACGTACCACAACAACAGTTCACCAACCGAAGTGTACCCTCCCCCATCCGACTATTGACACCTAGTGACAAGATTCGCTTCAGTTCCTCGTTAAGGTTAGAATTTGAAAGCTAACCGCTTGGTTGTGCTCTGACTCCAGAGTGTGATTAGTAAATTCACTATGATCTTGTGCCGTCTTACGAACGACCGTACCACAAGTATGGCCATCGTACTCACTCATAGTACATTTACTCGCTTGTGGACGCTCCAAGACGTTCGTCAGATCGCCATCTGATAAACAACAGGCAGGCATCTTTATGGATTGATGCTGCCAGCTGATTCTTAGCTCATATTCCCTGAGCCAAGGTGAACCTAGGATGACATCAACTTTGTCATCCAAATTCAGTAGGATAGAATTATTTCGTACTGTTAATCTTTTAATGTGTAGTGAAATTTCGCTGTGCGTTTCATCACCGTTATTGATGCGCCTGTCGCTAGACGGACCGTCATCCACGTTGAATGGATGTCACGCTCAACATATTTGAGCCTACGACCCTCTAGCGACTGGCGACGAATAAAGTTGTTCGACGCCCCACAGTCCGCCAGGATTCTAAGTGACAAATCATTTGTCACTTTCAATTTCAAGGTGATGAGAGATACCTCATCACCAGGTGCACAGACACATAATGATTGTGTGGCTGGAGCGAAACTTTTGTCAAGGGATTTGCAACTTCTCTTGGGGTCGCTGGATCAGTAGGGCGTTGCGCCCCTACTGACCCATACCGTTTTTGGCGGTCCGCCTTGCTCTTGCGATTTCGCAACAACGTCGGACCCGCGACCGTTGCCCTTTTTGGCATTCGATTCATAATAGGCGTGGGGCACTGCACTCATGAGCGTAGTGTCCTTAATTTTGAAAGCGATTGCATTTCTGCAATCGCTTATTGTTTGAAAAGCGAGGCTTCTCGTGTTCGACATAAGAAGGTCTATGGGTTCTGGACCTCCTAACTCGCGTCGTCTTAGAGGACGATACGATGACGAACTAGCTTGAGCCTGTCTCAAGCTAAAGTCCTCCTGTATCGCTACGGATTTTGCTTCTACATGTATTTCCAATTCCAAGCGGAACAGGTGGGTCTTTACGGGACCATCCGTAAGACCTTGCATGAACACCGTAATCAACGTGTGTTCATGAACGGGGTTATTTGTGATACAACTCATAAGAGTCGTATGCGCTGGGCACAAGCGTGAACATCACGCTTGCCTTGCTTAAGTTTCAGAAGCTCTGAACGAGCTCTGAACTCAGCCCTCGGCGGCTCAAACGTCTGTTTGAGCCGGGCTTTAAAAACCTCTAGCGACCCAAAGACGTATGGGTCGCGCAACTTAAGGCCCAATGCCAAGTTTTGGCACGACCTGCCAAATCTGATTGAGCGGATGCGACTTGCATTTGCTCGTCGATGATGTGACATGCCCGTATGGCATCGTCCAACTCGACAAACCATCTCAAGAAGGAGTCTTCTTCGACTCCCCTATACTTAGAGATGTCAATCTTTAAAGTTTCGGGACGACGCGTTTGCGTCATCCCAGGTACAGGAGTCTGTACCAGTTGTAACGTCAACAGTTCTGCCTGTTGAGAGCCTTGCTGATTAAGCAAGGCTACCTTCTCCTTCGCCTCGTCAAGTTCATGTTGTATGAACTTGGCGATGGCTGAATGGAGGGCATCTCTGTCCAGACTGGGCAGCATGGCCAAGATGGCACCATTCCCTACGGTCAAACTCATTTGTTCGACCGCTTTCCTTTCTATGTCACGTAGAAAGGAGTAGCTATCATTCGAAACGCGATGCGTATTCCCACTATCATCTAACGTGGACATGTTAGATGTGGAAAATGTGGTCATTGGACGGACTAGATAGTGCTACCAGGTGTAACGGGTCACTACGACTTGTACTGCTTCAGTACAAGTCCACTTCGCACTGTTTCAGTGCGAGTGGTGCCTCACGTCACTTCACGTACACTAGTACGTGCAGAGGAAGATTCGCTTTAAAGAAGCTTGCTTTAAAGAGTGTTAAAAGTAAACTGAATTTGATATAATTCAGTTCTTCTGTTTCTATCTATTTAATACTAACTTGATTATAATCTGATACAATTCATATAATTAAGTCTTATCTGTCTTTCTCTTTGCCCGCGTCCAGCGCTGACTGAACAGCGGAGAATGTAGATATAATGGTATCTTTCAGGTCTTTGTTATTTTTGGGGTTATGATTTTTCTTTTCTTTCCCTTAAGCATAAAACTTTCATCCGAAGGAATGTGAATATATACCAATGGATAAGCTTTCCGAATATTACCATGCAAAGTAATATTCTTCAAATATTATCTACCTTTTAGATATTATATTAATTAACTACCTTTAAGTGTTGTTTTCATGTGACGATACGCCCCGTTACAATATTAATACAATTTTCATTTTACCCTCTTAAGTTAACTTGTCTTAAGGGAAGTCTTCCTCTGCACGTACAGTGTACGTCACCTAACGAAAGGCACCACTCACAACTGAAGCAGTGTGAAGTGGACTTGTACTGGAACAGTACAAGTCGTAGTGCCCCGTTACACATATATAACAATAGATTGATCTTCGACCTGGACAATACGTTTCTTAAATTTTATAGTTCGATATTATTAACTATCGTATTATTCTAATATAATTTTAAGCTCCGATGTTTTTTCACTGATTAAAAAGAGCCCAAACGTTTCTAGCTTTTATGTTATCAATCATCAACCTGCGCCATCACGTTTCCCACAGTCATCCAAATCCGGACGAAGCTTGTAAAAAGGAAATCATTTATAACGAGTTCAACAAATCGCACGAATTCGGCCAATTGCAAAACTAGCATTTAGTTTGCTGGTGGGAAGGCCTCAATAAGCAGAGGTAGGAACTCAGCTGTTGCAATTTTGTACACGGGATGATTAACTACACCTAGAAGCGCAGCGGCAAATATGCTGTGGGAGACAACACCAACACTCTGTGATGACGTGTTCGAAAAGATAAAATTTAAGAACTTTGTTGCACGAATTTTTATCTCAGCGTCAGTCTCACGATGATCAGAGGTCCACCATGGGTCCGCATCAGATTTAATTTTGCTGAAGTCCAAGTGAGGGTACTCGAGTCGCTTTTCAGAGATGCTGCGACGCTGGTCGCAAGTGCTCACACCCAGTATCTCCCGTGCTAACTCTACCACTGTGCTTTTGATGTTTTGTTGATTTTGGTACGCAACGGAGTAAGTATGAAGTGTACGCTCTAGCGGAGACACCAGCACATTGTCGAGATGTAAGCCCATAGAAATCTCACCGTCGAGCATTTTCGACGCTTTTCCTGCTTGTATGACCCCGGTTTTTGTCAAGGGCGAATCCAAATACTCTGGCAGCTTAGAGTAGTAGCCGTCCCACGCGAACATGCCATACTTGTTAGTAGCGACGTTGTGGATACCTTCACCATGACGCAGAAATACCAGAAGCTTCACATTTCTGCCTTCAAGTCGTCCCGCGGCAACTTCAGCATGCACATCATGCCACGTGTATCCATCCTGCAGCCCCATGTGAGGAGGGTAAGACGCTGGGGGAGACTGGCTAGGATCCCGTTGACTAAAATATTTAGGAATGTAGCGATACCGAGATGACGTAGGATGCTGGCCACTAGCTTTGCATATCACGAAAAGAAGCGCACCGAGGATTACCGCCAACATTTTAGCGTTACGAGTTAAGCGAGATCCGAGAGACTGACGGAAAATTCAGATGTGAGGAGGAAAGGCTTCCAAACAGCAGAAATTTGTAGGACCTGGTACTGCGCTGATAGATGGGTTGTGGCAAATCAATCGCCGTTTTTATCACTTACTAACCATATCGAATTGTCGCGGATTTGCCGTTTTGCAATGTTAGGGTACCGCTCTTTGAAGCGAGCAATTACTGCTACTTCAATGTTCTTCTGCATCTGCGGGAAGCCAGCCTTAAAGTTATCATTGCGACATGTCTGTGAGTAGTATTATGTGTGGCAGACTAGCCGGGAAAAATCCTTCTCCGAAAGATATGCACTTGCTCTGATCTGCATCAGCGAAAAGCAAAAGCACCACAAAGTGTGTACGAGGCGTTTTTCTAAGAATCTTTGCAATCTACTCGAAATTGAGCAAATCAAGTCTCAAAAACAACATTTTGCAATCACTTTTTCCATCTTTTTCATGTACTTGATGATCGTATGAGCAATGCAAGGCTACAAAAAGGGTATGCGTTCGCAGGCAATCCTTGTGCAAGGGGCTTCAGTAACCAAGTCTTTACTTGTTCATAAAAATTAATCAAGTACACTCGAACAATTTTCTTGGTAGGAACAAATACGTAGCAACGGTCAAGATATATTCTGTACACCTGAGCGAAACTGACCACTGCATTTTAGCACCACCCACTCTTAAGAAATTGATCTTAAGAAATTGAGGTCTTACGGAATTTATTGAAATATTCTGCGTTGTCACTTTTATCAAACAAAATATTGCACTGTAGGTTAGAGCAGCTAAAATTATTAAAAAATGATCCGTAGCATAGAGCGGTATTGTTGAAGGTGGAGCATCAGGCGACGCCCCAGCAAAATGGAATGGCTGAACGAATGAATAGGACACTGACGGAACGTGCAAGGTCGATGCTAAATCACATGCAAGTGGAAAAGAAGTGGTGGGCTGAAGCTATAAATACAGCTGTATATGTGACCAACCGGGTCACGTGCGCTTCATCCCCGACGAAGACTCCAATTGAGATGTGTTTTGGCTTGAAGCCAGACATGTCACACATGCGCGTTTTTGGTGCTCAAGGTTACGCACACATTGACAAAGCAAAACGTGCTTAATTGGACAAGAAGGCATTTCGGTGCATGTTTCTTGGTTATTCACACGAAGTGAAGGGTTATCGTGTCTGGAATTATAATTCAGAAAAACTTGAAGTCACAAGGTCAGTGACATTTCAAGAACAGCCACGGACGAAGTATGTACAAGTTGTTGATGACGCACCAGTATCAACTCGTCAGCACGCAAAAATAAATGGCGAAGGAGACGATGATATCAGGGTTCAATCACCAATTTCTTCGAATCACGATGAAATTGAACCTATGGAGGTTGATCAGACTAACGGTGATCAAATAGTCTCGCCTCCTCAAGAATTAACGTCGTTGGGTACACGTCTAGAGAATGGACATGAAGATGATATTGCTTTCGATATCGATGACGTGTACATGGAGCCAGCTAATTGAGGATGATATTCAGGCCATTGTGCCCAGGGAGGGATGGACTAATCTCGATGACAGTCTAGAGACACATTCATCTCGTGTTAGTGGACACAATAACCCTCTCGCAATATCTCCTCCAAGTACAGACTCACAAGCTTTGGTTCCGGTCGGGATGTCAGATGCTATTGTTTCGTCACGAGGAGATGAACCTGTAGAACGTGCCTCAAAACGATATCGTATTGAATATGATCAAGCTAATGCGGCATTTGAAACCCCATCAACGTACCAAGATGCTGTGAAGTCTCCACAAAGTATGATGTGGAAAGAAGCGATAGAAGCCGAACTGAAGGCACTAGATAGCAAAAAGACGTGGAGTCCCGTGGACAATTTGTTAAACAAGAAGGTAATTGGAACTAAGTGGGTGTTCGCCATCAAGCGAAATGAAAATGGTGATGTTGAGCGATATAAGGCTCGGCTTGTGGCATTAGGTTATCGTCAGACCTATGGAATTGATTACTGGCAACATACCGCGAAACACACGAATTGAATTCATGTTCGCAACCGGAGAATACGTGTCGTGATGGCTATATTCCAATATGATGTCGATACAGCATTTATCAATGGTGTTCTCGAAGAAGAGGTGTTTCTTAATACACCCGAGGGCGTTAAAATGAAATCGAGTCAAGTGCTGAAGCTAAATCGAAGCCTGTATGGACTTAAACAAGCTGCTGCAACATGGTTTAAGACTATTTCAGGCGTTTTCAAGAGCATGGGATTTGTGGCGTGCGTTTCGGATCCGTGTGTATTTGTTCGTCGATTTGACAATTTTTCATGGACTTACGTGACGTTATATGTCGATGACATGCTCATTGGTGGCATTTCGTACGACTCAATTAAGCAAGTTGCTGATGAATTGTCTACTAAATTTCAGCTCAAGAGACTGGGTAAAGTGCGATTTGTTCTGGGCATCGAAGTTGACTACAAGATGGAGGAGAAACGACTCAAGATCTGTCAAAGCGCGTGGATAGCAAGAATGGTTGAAAAATTCAATCAAGATAATGCTAGGCCGGTGTATAATCCGGGTATGGAAGACCAGAACATGATAAGTGTGAAGTGATGGACCCAAAAATGAAAAATCGTCCGTATCGTTCATTGGTGGGTTCACTTCTCTACGTGGCAACCGGCACAAGACCCGATATTGCATTCGCGGTGTGTCAATTGAGTCGACACTTAGAAAAACCAAGTGAAGAACATTGGAATGCAGCTATCCGAGTGCTGCGTTATTTAAAGTCAACCGCTATGGATGGAATCTGCTATCGGAGCAAGTCACGCGAACTGCAGTTGAGTGCATTTAGTGACGCTGATTGGGGCAGTAACAAGGACAAATGACGCTCAACATCAGGTGTGATGGTGATGGTCAACGGATCACCCGTGATTTTTTTTCAAGTCAAAAATGCAAAACAGTGTGTCGCTAAGCACTGCCGAAGCCGAATATGTGGCTTTATCATTGTGTATACAAGAAGTATTGTGGACTAAATCGCTATTGCTGGAGATGAAGGTCAAGATTAATGGTCCAGTAATGGTGTACGAGGACAATCAAAGTGTGATTGCTATCGCGAAAAATGAAGGATATCAAAGTCGTGCGAAGCACATTGATATACGCTATCATTTTGTCCGTGATCAAGTCAAAAACAAGGTAATACAGCTGGAGTATATTAAAACCAAGTTACAGCTCGCTGATTTCCTGACCAAGACAATTTCGACAACGAAGTTTCAATTTCTCGTGGCCAAGACCAATATTAGAAACTTCTCGTCGAGGAGGAGTGTTGAAGGTGGAACATCAGGCGACGGTTCGTTGTCGTGCTGATGTGGCGGTTACTGTCGTGAATGACACAAGAAGAAGAGCAAGCGAAGCTGTTACATTTAAGTACGTAACATGTATGAGGGTTTTATAAGAACGAATTTACTTTTCCATTTTCCCTACACGAAGACATTCTTACGCAGTGTGTTGTCATACCCCAACAGGTATCACATGACAGTAAAACATTATACAAATCTACCCAGATTGAGCACCGTGCCTTCCTCAATTGTAGCCACTATCACTGCATAAAGCAAGGGCTAAGTTTAGCTTTCAACATAATCTTTGATATGCGGGATAGTTCCTGACAATCCGCAAGTTTTTTAAGAAGTTCAGCAAACATTAAATTTGTTAGGATTTAGCCAGGGCACAAGCTTAAAGACGAACATTGTGACATAATAAATTATGAAAATTGCTAAATTCACACCCTTTTTCGTTAAATTGACACCTTTTTTTATTTTGAGTTTGAAGTGCGAGGGAGGCGGCTGGGGCTAATTATAGCGTAATACGTTGTCTTAATGTATGCAGGAGTTATTGGTCGCATGATTATTCTTAAGGGTGACATGGGGGGTAACAACACCATTGCTGAGGTAAAGTCGGATAGCCATCATACCAATACTAATCACTTTGCGCTTACTGTAACGGGTGTATCGTTACATGAAATTAACACTTAAAGGTTGTTAATTAATATATAATCTAAGAGGTAGATAATATTTGGAGAATATTACTATACATGGTAATATTCTAAAGGCTTATCCAATGGTAGATATAGACCATTATATCTACTTTCTTCGCGGTTCAGTCAGCGCTGGACGCGCGCAAAGAGAAAGACAGATAAGACTTTTAGTACATATTTTGTAAAAGTTTATAATTAAGTTAGTTTTAAGTAGGTAGACAAGAAGAACTTAATTATATTGATACAGTTTTTAATTAACCCTCTTTAAAGCAAGTGTTTTAAAGAAAAGACTTCTTCTGCACGTACTAGTGTACGTGAAGTGACGTGAGGCACCACTCGCACTGAGGCAGTGCGAAGTGGACTTGTACTAGAGCAGTACAGGTCTGCAGTAGCCCGTTACACCTGGTAGCACTTTGTAGTCCGTCCAAGGACCACAGTTCCAATCATCTAACATGAACATGTTAGATGAAATGAAAATACGCATCACGTTTCGCGTGATAGCTACTCCTTTCTAAGTGACATAGAAAGGAGTGCGGTCGAACGAATGAGTTCGAGCGTAGGGAACGATGCCATCTTGGCCATGCTGTCCGATTTCGGACAGAGATGCCCTCCATTCAGCCATCGCCAAGTCCATACAACATGAACTTGACGAGGCGAAGGAGAAGGTAGCCTTGCTTAATCAGCAAGACTCTCAACACGCAGAAGTTGAGGTTGATGAGGTATCCCTCATCACCTGGTGCAGAGGCACATAATGATTGTGTGTCTGGAGCAACTTTAGTCAAGGGATACACAAATTCTCTTGAGGTTGCTGGATCAGTAGGGCGTTGCGCCCCTACTGACCCCGACCGCTTTTTGGCGGTCCGCCTCGGTGTTGCGATTTCGCAACAACGTCGGACCCGCGACCGTTGCCCTTTTTGTCATTCGGTCCATAATGCAATCGCTTATTGTTCGAAAAACGAGGATTCTCGCTTTCAACATAAGAGAGGTCCATCGGTTCTGGACCTCCTAGCTCGTGTCGTCTTGGAGGACGATACGATGACGAACTAGCTTGAGCCTGTCTCAAGCTAAAGTCCTCCTGTATCGCTACGGATTTTGCTTCTACATGTATTTCCAATTCCAAGCGGAACAGGTGGGTCTTTACGGGACCATCCGTAAGACCTTGCATGAACACCGTAATCAACGTGTGTTCATGAACGGGGTTGTTTGTGATACAACTCATAAGAGTCGTATGCGCTGGGCACAAGCGTGAACATCACGCTTGCCTTTCTTGAGTTTCAGAAGCTCTTATCGATCTCTGAACTCAGCCCTCGGCGGTTGGAACGTCTGTTTGAGCCGGGCTTTAAAAGCCTCTAGCGACCCAAAGACGTATGGGTCGCGCAACTTAAGGCCCAATGCCAAGTTTTGGCACGACCTGCCAAATCTGATTGAGCGGATGCGACTTGCATTTGCTCGTCGACGATGTGACGTGCCCGTATGGCATCGTCCAACTCGACAAACCATCTCAAGAAGGAGTCTTCTTCGACTCCCCTATACTTAGAGATGTCAATCTTTAAAGTTTCAAAACGACGCCTTTGCGTCATCCCAGGTACAGGGGTCTGTACCAGTTGTAACGTCAACAGTTCTGCCTGTTGAGAGCCTTGCTGATTAAGCAAGGCTACCTTCTCCTTCGCCTCGTCAAGTTCATGTTGTATGAACTTGGCGATGGCTGAATGGAGGGCATCTCTGTCCAGACTGGGCAGCATGGCCAAGATGGCACCATTCCCTACGGTCGAACTCATTTGTTCGACCGCACTCCGTACTATGTCACGTAGAAAGGAGTAGCTATCATTCGAAACGCGATGCGTATTCCCACTATCATCTAACATGGACATGTTAGATGTGAAAAATGTGGTCATTGGACGGACTAGATAGTGCTACCAGGTGTAACGGGTCACTACGACTTGTACTGCTTCAGTACAAGTCCACTTCGCACTGTTTCAGTGCGAGTGGTGCCTCACGTCACTTCACGTACACTAGTACGTGCAGAGGAAGATTCGCATTAAGAAGCTTGCTTTAAAGAGTGTTAAAAGTAAACTGAATTTGATATAATTCAGTTCTTCTGTTTCTATCTATTTAATACAAACTTGATTATAATCTGATACAATTCATATAATTAAGTCATATCTGTCTTTCTCTTTGCCCGCGTCCAGCGCTGACTGAACCGCGGAGAATGTAGATATAATGGCCTATATATACCAACGGATAAGCTTTCCGAATATTACCATGCAAAGTAATATTCTTCAAATATTATCTACCTTTTAGATATTATATTAATTAACTACCTTTAAGTGTTGTTTTCATGTGACGATACGCCCCGTTACATCAATGGTGTCTAAATTCGACAAACTATCTGTCGCCTTCGAATGCCTGAAGCTTAGTCTTTTTTTAATTTTGAAGCTTTCGGGTCGATGTGAAAGCGTCGGCCCGCTAGCAGCATATAAATGCTGCTGTCTCAACAGATCCAACTCTTGAGCATCCTGTTTTCTCAACACCCCCGCATTAAAGAGCCTTGCTGGTGAAGCAAGGCTACTTTTTCTTTGATTCGCCGAGTTCATGTTGTATGAATTCGGCTGTGGCCGCATATTGTCATGTGTGCCCAGGGTAAACAGCATGGCGCCATTAACTGTCCCGACTACGACCGAACTCATGTCTTCGATCACTCTCCATTCAAGGTCACTCAAATGAGCGAACCTCTCACGAGTTGCGTGATAGCCTTCTTGAGGGGCTTGAAAGCTTCCACCTTGATCATCCAACATGTCTATGTTGGATGGAACGTGCGGGGGCCGTTGAACGAAAGTGCTTCCAGGTGTAACGAAGTATTCTTTGTTAGTACTGACAACTGTACTCGTGAAGCTACACCGATTACAGTGATGGTGGGGTGGCTCAGTTAGTTCACGTACACGACGTGCAGAGGAGATTACAGGTAGCTAAGTATTCTTAGCTACCAAAGGTTTGTTCTAAGGGTTTGAAACAGAAAATAGTAAAGCTGTATTAATGTATTAAGTTCCTACGTAGCGATCTTTTATTTACTACTGACTTTATTATATTAATAGCAAACTATGTATGGCGCCTACTTGCGCACCGCACAATCGTGTCTTTTAGCGACTGGTGGAATTGATATAAACTGAATCAACCACTCAATAGAATTAATGTCTTATTGCATCTAAATTACCAAACGTGGTAATATTGGAACTATCAAGTCAAAATTACTAAGATAATAATTGGTGTTTCTTTATTTATTCCTCTCCTAGGAAATAATATTTATAATTCCTCTTATAGGAAATAATATTTATGGAACGGGACACCCGGAGCAAGAGGACTCCCTACCCAAAGGGCGATGGCTAGAACCAGCGTGCGAGACGCACGGGTTCTGCATCGACCACTGAGGGGTCGGGAAATGCAGGAGCGCAGTGGGGCGGGATGCCCTACTGACGCGGACTCTGAAGCTACCCCTAAGTTCAGAGTTGAGGAACAAATAAGTAGCATAGTCTCTGAGGTCTCGAAATTTCGGACCTCAACCCTGCTGGTCTATAGCGCTTATGTAAGAGGCTATGACCAGGTGATGACCCTCCTGGATTCGGGTGCATCACAAAATTTTGTGAACCTCGCGGCTCTAAGAAAGAGACCGGCGATGATTGAGTCGCTTTGCCAGGATGGCAAGCGAGAAGAGGCGACCGTTCGTTTAGCGAACGGCGCGCTCGTTAAGTCTGAGGGAGTTCAGGTAGAACTCGCCTTCAGCTTTAGTGACTTCTCTTGTAAAGAGAAGTTCACAGTGCTAGGTATGAAGAGTCCGTATGACCTCATCCTAGGCATGCCATGATTGGCAAAGTACCAACCATGGATAGACTGGCAAAGGTCCGATTTCGGAGCACATTAAGGTGCCCACGTTTATAAACGGACTACGGCATGGCCTATCGCGACAGGTCCTTTACAGAAAGGTGCCGTCGACGATGGAAGAGGCAATCCAAAATTGCCTTAGTTGAGGAGCAATCCAACAACAGTGCCTCGGCGATAGCTTGGTATAAGCCGTCGGCCGAGAGGACAGGTCCCACTCCCATAGAGTTGGGCAATACAGACGTTGCCTGTTATAAATGCGGCAAGCGCGGCCATATAATGGCTCGCTGCTATGCCAGGGTCCCTGCTGGGACGAAGACGCCCACACCCCGTTACAAACAGGGTGGTAGTAGTTTGTGAAAAGAGGACGACTTCGTTATATCACATCATTATACTTTTCTAAGCGCAATCCATCATTTTTGGGAAAAGTTCGTTTGGTGTAACAAAATGTGGATACGGGATGAACGAATTATGCAATTGCTACGCTCCAAATTAGAAAGGATAGAGGTTTGCTCGATTTCAGACCTGCAAATTCGCAGGACGGGTCCGACTGAGTTCCTCTTCAGAATGCATCCGGCTAGACCGCAGTATCTCAGTCGAAATAATGGCGATGTGTAACGTATTGAAGGTGATGGTGCAACTCTGCAGTTACATATGTGCACACATAGGAAACGATAGCTTTATTTGCATAGTTTAATAAAGTGTTTGTATGCAATGTGTATGGTTTTTGTAGCTCCGCCGGTTACATGTGGCAGCATTTGAGAGGTCGCGGGTTCGGGTTCCGCCAATGCCGGAAGTTGAAGCCTATAGGGAACTGATATGAGGGGTTCATCAACGCTATCCTTCCAGATAGTGACGTCCCTCGTTTTTGTGCTGAAACTTTCAACATAAGGAAAGTAACGCAATTACAAACCAATGATCGCGAAGAACGGATGGCTAGCAACATTTTTGTAGGAATGAATGGACGTGAATCAATTCACTCACAAATAACACACTCAATTAATATACTCACTTTTTGTTTTACAGTCTCGGCCACAAGTAACAACTCTGCAAGCATATACCTTCTTTATAATGGCACCCTGCTGGCAGCTTTTTGCAGAATGGAGCTGAATTATCACTTGGTTGTCGGCTTCGACATCCGCTTCCGTTAAGTATGTTTTGATTATGACTGGTCAACGGTGCTAAGAGGTCATATTGTTGTGAAGAGATAGGAGCTCCAGGATTCCGCTAAAGCAAGGTCCACTAGCAGCAGAGCACCGATGTTATTCCGCTGGTTCTTCTTAAACCGTGTCCCGCAACTAGAACTGGTTCAAACGGGAAAGATTACCTTGGGCAGAACGTCTCTGGATTCAAGGAATAGTGTTTTATGAACATCCCCACTATCATCGTTACCCCTGTGACCCTGTGGAGTAGGAGCGCATCTCGTGAATACGTCCAGTCGTAATCCAATTTCCCGGCTCGCATTCAAGCTTTATAAACGTCGGCTGGCGGCAGCTTTTGAAGGCATTGCTACTGCGGTCGGACGTTGGCGTCAGCACGGACTAATGACAGAAGGCAGCAGCGCATGAATCAGCATTTTGTTTAAAGTTTAGAATCACGAGAACGGACTCATGGAAGCAAAGTTTGGAGGTGCTACTGAAATGCACAACGCAACTAAATCTCCACCATGTAAGTCAACCCGAGAATAATAATTGTCGGGCTTTACCCGAGTGTCAAGGTATAATTAAACCCCAGTTCATGTATTCCAGAACTCAAGGAAAACTCGCGCATGTTGAAGATACTTCATCAGTTTATGAATAGGCTAACGTGAGACGCATCATGTGGTGGATCGATATACTGTAAGCAGTGTGAATCAACGAGCTCCAGAGATACTGCCACAGCAGTGGTATCGACTACACTAACGGTTTCAAGATGATGTAATTGCCGGATTGAAGGTATGGCAATGCATTTGGGTTCTCATGAGTAGCATGCGCTTCACCCATTTTTTGAGAGTGCGAAATGAGGCTGTCTTTTAAGCAAAGCTGAGCGGCTCAAGGCTCGGCTTGTTACGTGCGGAAACGAGCAAGTGTTTGGACTTGATTACCAGCTTAACTTCGCAGCAGTTATGGATATGTCAATGGTGAATGTGCTACTTGCTCTGACAGCGACGTGGGGAGTACCTGCAAAGCACGGTGGTATACCCAACGCTTACGTAAAAGCGAATAAGAGTCTCACCTTGATATAATTTTGCAGGTACCACAAGGCATGGATATTGGCGAAAAGACTGAAGATCTATACATGGCAGGTAAGAAGGGCTATCGTTGGAATTGTGCAAGAGCTTGTACGGGCTCAAGCAAGTCGGTCGGTTATGGAGCCAGCTTCTGCATATCAAAATGTGCGATGCGGGATTCACACAGTGCGTGGCTGACATGTGTCTCTACTGAAAGCGCGATGACCAGGATATTGTTGTGACAGGGGTCTATGTGGATGGCCTTTTTGTCACAGGTAGCGGTGCGGCTGCGATTGCCCGATTCTTTGCAGGTCTTTCAAGCTTGTCAGTGAAGAATCTTGGCCAAGTGAGCAAGTTTCTAGGAATGCGAGTGGTGCATAACGACGATGGTGGCGATGTACTAGACCGCATTGAGAGGTCATGTTAGCTCACAGCGCTCATTAAACGTTAGTACCGTTAATGTTACATATTTGGACTTGAATCCAGCTATATCTCGGTTTGAGGCAAGGAATTCCAGCAAAGCCACCGGATCCAGCACTTATTTTCTGGCTCATACGTTTTCTGATATATTGTACATGATTATATGTTAATAGGCCGTCATAAAACCTCTCTTTTTATTTTCAATTGAAGGGAAGAAGATTCACCGCGATCGAAACTAAACTGACCCACCCTCTTAATCGTGCTTTGGATTGATTGCTACCTTATCGCTTTAAACGATGTCCAAATCCCAAAAGGGGAGGCGCTTTGCGGTGCCGAAGTCTTCGAGTTCGCCTTGCGCATCGGTTTTTGTTTTAAACTGTCAAACACGAGAGGAAAGATGCTGCTACAAAGAGTGGTGGCAAAGACCGAAGTGAGTATATTGTTCTCTTTAGTCTGCTTTCTCTTCACCTAATCCTTACTGGGCTTTTTACCTGTTTTGTGCCGTTTTCCTGTCACTGACGTATGTCCGCGCCGAAATCAACTTCATCGATGGTGTCGGTAAGTCGGTCGACTACACGTTGCTTTTTAACACTCATCCCTCACGGCGTCGGGCGCACGTCTGACATTCTCCACTTCAGCTTTTTTGTTTCAACTTTCCATGATCCATTGAGCACAGCGTCATCAACTCTCGCAGCCGGACAGCGCTAAATGCTTTCGCTAACAAGTCAGCTGCCATCGCCTTCGTCGGTACGTAGGTGGACTTAACAATCCCTTTCTTGGCGTAATTCTTGATAAACTTGAGCTTAATATCGATGTGCTTTGCGCGTGTCGAACTCTCTTCATTTTCCAGCTGAGGGATTGCCGCTTGATTGTCCATTTTTATGGTCATCGGCAACGCTACAGTGAACTCCAATTCGGTAAGTAGTTCGCGCAGTCCCAATAATTCTTGTCCAGCGTGTGACGCTGACGCAAATTCTGCTTCCATGGTAGACATCGCGATGGCCGCCTGTTTGCGACACATCCAGCCCACAATCATGCCGTTCAAGCAGAATATCCGCCGCTGACCGATTTACGACTGCTCTTATCGCCGGCGAAATCCGCGTCGCCTATGCTGGTAAGTTCCAAAACGGAATTGTTTGTATCTTGTTTTTGCTTGAGCCGTAGTTTCACATCCTTGGTTCCTTTTTGGTACCTCGCGATCCGCTTGGCCAGCTGTTATTCGCTTGATGTTGGCGCATGCGCTCGGCGAGTCGCTCGGTGGACTGCATATGCAATATCGGGGCGTGAGCAGCGTGCTAGCCACAATAGGGATCCAACTATGGACTGGAAGCTCTGCACCGATGCGCCTCTATCTGGAGAATCCTTGGGAAGAAGTAGGTCCACGTCACGCACATCGTTTTCATAATCGAGTCCAATCGGTGTAGTAATAGGATTTGTACCTTGTAAACCGATCTTCATTAATATCTCATCAATAGACGCTTCTTGATCGATGTCATACCCATTCTCAGCCGAATAAAAAATTGCATGCCTAGGAATTTATGGACGACTCCCAAGTCCTTGATCTGCAGTGTTGTCAAGAATCTAAAATTTTGATCCACACGTTCCTGCGTTGTCCCTGTCGCCAATAAATCATCCACATAAACTCCAACAATAGTATGACCAACCGATGTCGATTTTGAAATAGAGACAGGTGTCTGTCACACATTGCACGAAATCTGCTCGTAGCAATTCCTATTGAAGAAGCTCTGACCAAAGTCGGCCAGCTTGCTTCAGACCATACAGACTGCGCTGAAGTCGTAAAACCACTTATCCAGAAGGCTGCAGTCCAAGCCGCTGAAGGTCCGCATCATCCACAATCATACCCTGTGGTACAAACAAATAATTGTCGATTTCTAGCTCCGTGGACGCCTTGACATATGCATTTGGCACATCACCATGTCGCGCTGGCACACCCCATATTTGTGACAGTGCCAAAATTGCCTTACTCGTCGTCATATCCGCGACCGCGGCAAATGTCAGTGTGTAATTTTGCCCAGCGACTGTTCGTTTCCACACGCCACCATGCGTGCTTTATAACGCTCCACGTTACCATTCGCAACTCTTTTCGTTTAAAACACCCACTTCGTGTGAAGCGGGCGCATATCATCAGTGCGGGGCACGTTTCGTTTGAGACCAGCGTATTAATCTCAAATTTTGCTGCACGCTCCCATTCGACGCGCTTATCACTCTTCATAGCAGCTTTCCAACTAGTATGATCTTCATGATACACTGCCCCAATAACCTCGCGTGGTGGGATTTTCTTCCCACCATATCGTGTTACCATGCCCGAACCAGGGCTAGTCACTTCCTTCTATCAGCGGCTTCTTGACTCAAACGTTTTCCTTGACCTTCACGCGTACCGCGCTTTTTCCGTTTTTGAGGTCTGGCGTGTGACTCCTCCCGATGTTTAATATCGTCACAAGTACTTAAGGTCTTCTTTTCGCCCATCTCGGCCTCAACTGCATCATCGCATTGTCGAATGAGCCGATCATTCGCCTTTTTGCTTGGTGTCTTGATATTCTGAACGTGTTGGGTGGTACGTACCACCCGGTCCTTCGTAAATAATAAGCGGTATCCTTTAGCTTCATCATTCTTACCAATAATGATCCCCTCCTACCCGCGTCTGTCAAGTGCCTTCAGCTTTGGTTTACGTATAGCAGTACACGGTGAGCCGAAGATGACAATGTCAGTCAGGATAGGCTTAATCCCTGTCAGCACTTCAATAGGTGATAAGGGTCCAATCTTTTTCTTGAGAAGGGCTGCGGTTCAGAATATAAGCCGCATATTCCGCTGCTTCGCCCCATAAACTTAAAGGCAAGCCAGACCCAAAGACCATTGAGCGCACCATGTTCATAATCGTCTGGTGCATACGTTCCGCTTTCCCGTTAGATGCTTGATTGTCAACTTCCGAAATCTGTCGACGTACACCTTCGCTCTTGCAAAATGGATCCACAACCTTGTATTCACTTCCTCCATCTGTTCGAAGGCAATGTACTCTGCAATCAAAGCGCTTTTCAAAGTAGACGAGGAACTGCTCGAATTGCTTAGATGCCTTGTCTTTGGTCCTGGCGAGAAATACGCGACAGAAATCGCTTTTATGATCAACAAAATTAATCATGTATCGGTTTCCAAGTCTGTCGGCAGGAGTGATCGACCCCTTGATGTCGCTGCAAATGACTCCACAAACTCTATCAATGGGTGCGTTCCGTCCTGTGTCTTTCCGCGATGGGTTATTGCGCCTTTGTTTGCCGTGAGGACATGTCACGCAAGTCGGCCTTTCCTTATCCGTAAGACATATCCCACTTGCAGGGTCACGTGCCATGATCTCTATTGTGTCGTATAAAAGATGGCCAAAACACAGATGAAAATCCAATAGACCCTCCGACTGCACATCGCTGCACGGCGCATTCACTGCGTCAGCGAGAGCTATAGTCACATAATCAACGTCCTTCTTTGCCTCAGCATTGACGACGTTTACAACCAATACGTTGCTTGCATCCGTGTGCACATCAAACACTTTACACCCGTTACCTCGACGGCCAACGTAAAGTTTTAGCCCGTCATAGCAGAGCTCGTATCCCAACTCCTCTATCTTGCCATAAGAAATAATATTCCATGGCCGATTGTGTGCATAGTATACTTCACGTAGGGTGACTTGGCGAACTTCACCGCCCACGCAAGCCTTGAATGTAGCACTTCCCTTGAGCTGCATCTTCTTGGTCTCACCGTTCGGGAGCAAGCATTCTTCTTCGCACTCTACTGAATCATGCAGCTGTGCAGCTGTTATCACGAAATGACGACTGGACCCGCTGTCAAGAATCCATTGGGACGTGGGATCCACCCCATCAGCAACGGCCAGCGCAACATTCTTCTGCTTTTCGCTTGGACAGTCACGCTTGTAGTGCCCTTCTTTTCCACACTGGAAACAAACGCGTGGACTCTTGCTCTCGCGCCAAGTTTTACGTCTTCGATTGCCATCATTCTTAGCTTTCAATACAGCCAACGTTGCCCTACTCCCAAGGATAGATGTAGGATCATTCATCTGAGCAAAGTGCACTAATTCCTTCGCTTGTCTCAAAAAGTCATTACACTGCGGATTATAACGCGCGAGTAGAACTCCTTGAAACGCACTTGACGAACAAGCGTAATTAGCGATGTTCTTGAGCACCTGGTCAGGCGCTCCACCGACAGCATCACTCGCAGCCATCATATACATCATGTGATCATTCCATGTGGCAAAGACCGAAGTGAGTATATTGTTCTGCTTATTCTGCTTTCTCTTCACCTAATCCTAACTGGGCTTTTTACCTGTTTTGTGCCGTTTTCCTGTCACTGACGTATGTACGCGCCGAGATCAACTTCATCGATGGTGTCGGTAAGTCGATCGACTACACGTTGCTTTTTAACATAAACACCCATTTGATGGGTGCAATGTGCTACTGCTGGTGCCTCACTTGACCAAACGCCAAACTTTATTTTCTTCCAGCGCTCCTATCTCCTCACGCATATCCTTCGCGCTTGCTGAAGTGATTTAGACTAATCAGGGCTGTAATACTTGTTCAAGTCCAAATTTAGTAGCATTTTGGATTGAGCTGGACAGTCCTCCCTCTCATGTATATTTACGTATCCTTCAAAGCCTTAGAACCTTCTAGGATCTGACGTCCACCGTGATTTTACTACAGCACACAGTCAGTATAGTCTGATAACTTATAACCTTTAGTAACGTATAGTAAAGTGTGTACCAGGTCTATAAGTTACCAGAGGGAATACTGTAGCTACATTATTAATAATTTCTTTCAGATCTTGCATGGCCCACCATGGGTGACGTTTTTGCTTCCACTAGCAATGTGGTGGATAGAGTAGGCAAAATAATCGGCGCAGTCGGCTTTGTCAAGATGCCGTCCGATGAAGCAGATGTAGCTGATGTTCGAGAGGCAGTGCTTGCAAAATTCTTCCGGAGAATGTTATTGATTTATCCCTTTCAAATTGTGCCCAATCGGCTTCATGTGCTCGACCTGGATGATACTGTATTGGGCCTCTTCAGTCCTGGTTCCTCATGTATTTTTTTCCGCTCGACGCTGCATCGGCACTTGAATAATGATCGGGCCGTCCTCAACTTTTCAAGCTTTGTCAAAGGTAACGACACCTTAGGCAGCTTCTGACCACTGGCATAATCCGCCCCGTACGCAAAGACTATACAATGATACGTGGAAGGCTGGTGGCATCGCTCACGAAATTGCCGCATGTAGCCGGATTTTTCCGTGTGGCTCTACATTCGAAAGGAAACGTTGAATATGTAAGGCCCTGCTTGGAGCAAAACTTACTATTGGTTTTGTGGGACGCCTGGTGTTGGCACAGTTAACGAAGATCTTCCCATGGTAGATTTCGAAGTTGCAACACTCTTAAGTACGTCCGCTAACGTATGGCCAAAGTGCTCACCAAGGGAATTTTTTCTGCGAAAATATTTAGACTGCGGCGAGTGAATATGTGTGATCGCCTCTGAGTATGCGTTGAGGCAACTAGACAAATTTGTGAAGCCAAGCTATTACGAGGAGATAGATTGCAAAGGCTGCATGATTGGAGACGATAGATTGATGGGCATGGGTTCAACAAATACGCAATCGACTGATACGACGATGAATTCTCTTATAAATCAATTTATGATAATGTTCGACCAAAATTACGAAAAGCAAGCTGAGCTTAGCTATTATGAAATGCTTAACGCATGACTCTCTTGTGTAAAGTAAAAAAACGGTTTGGAAGAAGTAGGCAGGCAAACTCATACTATAATGTAAAACTATAAGCTTTTTGTATTTCCGTTGATATAGCGAATTCTTTAGCGGGCTTGTTAGGCTTGTCCGTAGGAACCAGTACCCAATTTAAAGTGTTTTCGCCCAAGCCAAAACTTGGTGCGATTGCCATTGCTTTCTACTAGCGCAAATAGAATGTACAGACAAGATACGACATGGCCTAGAAATAGTAGCGCTCCTACTATCCAAAGTCCGTAGCGTGCGCTGCGCAGCCATGTCGAATTACTAGCGCCAAAACTCAGCTCTCTTGTGTACATCCAAACACTCACGAGCGCAGTGCCCGCGAACTGATTAAGCATCGACGCTGTGAGAGGCACAATAATAGCCTCACCGAGCCGAAGTGTGCGTATTAGCAAAGGAAGTAGCGCAAAAGTGTCAGGGATCGGATCAAATACGGCCGCTAGATCCACAAGCACCAGCAGCACCAATACTCCGCACACTGCAAACCACAAGCATCGGGCAGCGCCGCTATCGCGATCGCTTGAAACACGCTTAGCAGATCCAGAAGAATCAAACACAGAGCGACGATGAGATAATGCAGTGTTGTCTGCGCTCAAGCGATCATCGTCGGTCTCGCTTTCGCTTTCGCTCACTGCGCGAATGATCATTGCTAGAAGATTAATTGTGTGCTCTCTTAAGTGCGGCGCACATAATTCTAAGTTTATCAAAGCGAAAAGGCCTGAGGCCTAGGACTAGATTGTTTCTACTGTTTTTTTAAGCGTGTACGCGTTAAGCATACAGTAGGAGTCAATAGAGCTAATGTCTTATTGCATCAATATTACCCATTTGGTAATTTTGAAACTATATAAGTCAAAATTAATAAAGATAATAATTTGTACTTCTATATTTTTTCTTCTAGGAAATGATATTTATCATTCCTCTTATTAGAAATAAAACTTCACGCATGATTAAAAAAAGATTTATAACCCGAAATATGCTTTTCTTAATTAAACTATTAAGGTTAAGATAGATTTATTTGGATGAAGGTCAATCTTCGTGTAATAGCCACTTACAAAATACTGTTGTCACCGTTAAAATATTGCCAAAATTAGTTTATTACTTCAGCAGTAGGGTGATCTTGCATTTTTTTGGGAATATACAAAAATATACCAAAGTTATTAATTGAAAAAAGATACTAAGTAATTAGAAAAAATATATATATACCAAAAAAAAAGAAGATATATACCACGCATGTATAATATACGTACGAATATACACAAGCTTGGGATCATGAAGAAATATGATTGAAGGCGTTGCTATTTAGCTTTGCTATAGAAGAAGGAACTACAAACTTGTCTTAGATTATTCGCATTAATTTTAATACATATATTCTGTTTTTATGGCGAGGAAAATCCAGTTTCGGATGAAAACCCTCTAATTATCATGCACCATGTACTAGAGATAACGAAGCATCCAATCATGCGTCCTTGCTCGGCAGGTCCTACAATTAGGACCAAACTGGTGGCACATTCCGCACTTTCTGGTTTGGCGTTTTTCGATTCTTTCAATTGCTTGTTGTGATGGGATCCGCTTTTTCTTTAAACGCCCTCTTTCTAAAATAGATGGAGCGTTGCACACAGCTCTTGTAAGGACATCTATAAGCACAATCGGCAATATTTTGTCTTCGGATCTTTCAGAATAGGCGGCTGCATACGTTGATGATTTCCAGGATTCGTGGAAATACGTGACCAGGTCGGGCAATTGTTTGTAATGCCTCAGAGTTAGTAGGGCATGAACGCAAGGCGATCGAACATCATCGAAGTGACCACACGAGCATCGTACATTTTTATCACAAAATTGAACTGCAAGCTTCACCGAGATATTCCTCGCATCTGTACGTATTGCGACGATAAAGCATGAGGAAGAGCATTCATCAACTTCACCACATTTCACAACGGCCAATGTTTATCCACCTAGCGCGATGTATATGGGATTCGTACTCCCCACCCTCTCACTTTCTTGACGTTCATAGACCACTTGCATGCCACGTAGCGCTCGATTTTAATCAAGCAGTCAATGACTGGAAGACTCCGAATTCCCGTCAGCACGCTATTAAGGATTCCACGTCTTTTGACGTCAAAGTGCTGTATCTTGGGCATGGGGAGTAAGCCAATGACCATTTTACACGACCACTGCTGTTCACACTTGCGATATTTGCTGCCACCTTCTCGTACTCCACTGTTGTCCGTGAATGAGCCAATATCCACGTCAAATTCTAAAAGACCTTGAACTTGTATATCTTGTTAAGATTCTCCATCAAGTAGCGGAAGCAAAAAAAGTGTGGGACGTCTGGTGACGCTGCCTGCATAGCTTTTATAAGTCCCTTGTCCCTATCCGATATGATGAATGATGGGCTGGCTGTAGGTGAAAGAGTAGGAAATTCAAAAACCAGGTCCAGTTATCTTCGTTTTCCACCGATACGATCCCAACTCCGATTATTTGGATCTGGTTGTTTGCATATCGCAAGCACGCTACAAGGAGAACTCTACCGACTGGGTCTTCATAAAGATTTCATCCACGGCTATCCCACGCTCACTGTATGGCTTATATGCTTAAAGCCCTTCCCGAGAAAGGAAACATAGCCGCTTCAATTTGTTATCCACGACATCAAGCTTGGATTCGTGACCTCGAATCTTCAGCTCATCCAAGTAGGATGGAATGAGATTGTATTGATCAATGTCGCTTCCGGATAACTCAAGCTTCAACCTCTTGAGAGCGCAATTCACATAGGTGGCGATAATCCCTTTGTTCCTTAACTTCAATTGGATCATCACAGGTGTCACTTTCCTTCCAGAGGATATGGTCATATCTCTGATTGCAGGGTTTAAAGCAATTTGTTTCGCAGTCTCATATCTGCACGACGCCTTGGACGATCCGAATCCTTGACAGGTGTGCATTGTAAACTTTTTCGGAGAGCTGTTAGTATGCGAAAAGGCAAACTGCACAACGAAGAGACAGCCATGTTGCGTCCACACTGCCTTGTAGTGCCGTTTATCGCTTGACACAACACAAATGGACGGTTGCAATTTCGATTGTATTCGATAATTGCTTGACTAATTTCGCTTTAATTAGCGTAACATCTATCCACGAAGAAGCTGCTAGCTTGCTGTTGCTCGTCGTCGCTATCATCGCTGATTTTAATATGCAGCAAAACACAATCGTTGATCTGTGGCCAGCAAGAGGTAGCGGGGGTGGGACATCAAAGTTTTGCAACATGCCAGAATTATACATATCGCAGCATTAATGATCATACAATAATTAGGCAGGATATGTATCAAATATCGTCTGAACAGCAGAAAACGTAAATGAAACAGTCTTACAGAGTCTTAATCTACTCGTAAGTTTATTGATTACGAGACTAGATTGAAGCATGCTAAAACTTTGTCGTATGCTTATGCCAATGTCTACGAATAATAACTTTTCAATCCATTTCTCTTCATGATACCTTCTCTGCCTCATGGCTAAGATCAAGTGTAGCATATCTCTTCATGATCCCAAGCTTCTGTATACTCGTATGTATATTATACATGCGTATTAATTTTTATTCATAAATCATTTTGGCGTATTTTTTTATTTTTTTATTTTTGATTATTTGGAATATTTTTTTGTTTATTAACTATTTTAGTATATTTTTTGTATTCCTTTTTTTCAGGTTTTGGTTCTTACAGCACTGTTGTAAATTCTTTCGGACTGGGATGGATGCGAACACGTACTTCGGGGATGATTTCGGCCAGAAAATTGACCTTACGGTCCGCATTCGCGAGATCTTGCGGAACTATCCCGGTACGACGCACCACTTCTTGAAATTGAAAAGAAAACTCTGTTAAAGCCATGCCGGTTTTGTTGCTGGGCATGATCTTTCGTGCAGAAGGCACATCAATATTTAAAGAAATGGTGCAAAATGCCGACGACGCTGGTGCTACAGAGGTCAGCCTTTGTATCGATTATCGCCAGCATGCGGCTACAGGACTCGCGTATGAGAAGCTTGCATCATTCCAAGGTTGACCAAGCTCTATGTGAACGCTCTTCCCCGTTCAGCTACTGACTTGAATGTTGCTTTCTTGACTATACCTGCACTTTAGGACCATCTTTGCTCATATACAATAATGCCACATTCAGTGACGCAGATTTTTTGTCAATACAGGTAGAGAGGAGGAAACTTTTTTAATTGTGACGTTCATTCATTCGATGCTAATTGAAAGTATTGATTCAACATGCAGCGTATTGGAGACTCGCTAAAAAAAGACAATTCGAACGGATGGAAGACTGGGCGCTTTGGTGTTGGCTTTAACTCTGGTACATCTTACATTGCTAAAATTTCGGTTTTGTGGGTATCTCTCAATTGTTTTGATACAGTGTACCATATGACCGATCTTCCAGCATTTGTTAGCGGCTCGCAATTGGTTTTCTTTGACCCTCAGGTATGCAACTTAGTCATTGTAGCAGTAGTTACTACGAGTGATGGACTGACTTACTTATTGCTTTGTATATTGTTATAGGCATGTCATTTGCCAAATGTCAATCCAAGCAATCCCGGAAAGATGGTCGACTTTATTGCACATCCAAACTTGGTGAGCAATTATTCGAATCAAATGGCCCCATTCCGATGTTTTGGGTGCAACTTTTCAGGACCGTTCATGGTAAGTGAGGCCTTTTTTTTCGTTGCCATCAACGTCATTTCAAAAAAATAATTGTTTTGCCTACATGCATGTAATTTTTGGTGAAGGGGACAATTTTTCGTCTTGCGCTTCGAACCGCAGACCAAGCGCAACAAAGCAGATTGTCGAATCGTATTCAAACACCTGCTAAAGTTGCAGAAATGCTACAAGAATTTGCTGAGACCTTGCAGACTGTGTTGCTATTTTTGCGCAATGTATGCAAAATTACGATATGGGAATGGAAAGCTGATGATGACGCTCCTACTGTTCAGCACGAAGCTTGGATCAATAATTTGACGCCAGAAACCGCGGCAAAACGATCCCTTCGACATGCAAGTCTAGGCTCGTCTACACCGTTTGCCACCCCGCAATTTCCAATCGATGGTATGCCTTTTCCACAATTTTGTGATGATAGGGTACCGTCGACTCATCTGTAATAACTTGTGTATGCAGGAATCGTTTGCGATTACCCGTTGGTCCTTCATACACGCTGTTGCGTTACACAATTTATAAAAGTGTATGAGTTTATGGTCATGAATCAACTTGGTGGCGGAGAGTGTACCAAGATAGCTTGCGAGCCGGCTAATGCGAATCAACGCCTCGTTCCATGGGGTGGTGTTGCTGTGCCAACGAATGGTGATTTTGCAAATGCCACAAAATCTGGTTTAGCGTTTTGCTTTCTGCCTCTACCGACGCATACCTATTTGCCTGTACATGTATGTGTCACGCTTATCATTGTCTATCGCTTGTTATAGTACTTACAAAGGCATTCTCCTCATTAGGTCAACGGATACTTTGAGCTCTCATCCAATCGTCGAGACATTTGGTTTGGGGAAGGTTTAAGCGGGGAAGGACTGCTTCGTGCACAATGGAATATTTCTATACTTTGCGATGTAATTGCGCCATGTTATGCCCGAGCGATCATACACCTGGCTGGTGGTCATGTTTTGAGGCCTGACCAGCACATTCAATTACTACCGCAAGCAATTCCGCCAGCTCCATGGGACTCACTGACTTTTTCTTTTTTTTCGCAGATTCGAGACAAATTGTGTCTTTATAGTGAAGTTGAAGGAGGGCGGTGGGTTTCTCCTGCAGAAAGCATGGTAATTTGTAGCACGACCTCGAATCGGGAAGAGCTGGAGCAATTGCTGATTGAAGATGGCTTTCCTGTGGTCCGAATATTGTCTGAAGACCTCGAGCGTGTATTGGTGAAAACAGAAACGATGTCGTCTTATGTTGGACCCCAAACTCTTCGCGATTTATATAAAAGCAAGCTATCAAGTCATGCGGGAAACATGAAAGCTACTGTATGTTTGCTTGACTTTATGCTTAGTGATTTGGATCCAAGTCGCTTGGATTTACTTGTCGATGTCAACTTTCTCCCCATTGCAGATGGAAGCCTTCAAACGTTTAAGAAACCAGTAACTTTCGACTCCGGAGACCTGGAATACTTGTGCTCTATGGGGTTTGTGCGGCAGCATGCAGCTCACGCGCTAGTGATCGCGGGGCCCGATGGAGTGGAAATAGCGCTTAATTGGTTGCTTCAAAATACGGATGCATCAATCGCACTCAAAGAAGGGGGAAATAGCAGATTTTTTATCCCGAGCCATGAAGAATCGATCCTGTTGGCGAAAGCACGTAGCCATTTAGTTAACATTGAAGCTATAAGTATAACTGGATTAAATCTTCTTACTTCAAACAAGGCGCAAACGCATCTTAATGTACAGAAGCTGGATTTCCAGGATTTTGTCGATTTGCTGGCAGTGGTGTTGCCTGCTGCGTGGTTTGGAAAGCCGACAGTTCCATGGAGTGGAAGGCATGACAGTGACGAGCCAAGCGAGGAATGGTTTCGGGAGCTTTGGAAGTACATTGGCCCAAGCAAGCAACTTTTATTGCTGAAAGATAAATGGCCCATTGTACCAACAGCATCAAACTCACTGGCTCAATTGAGTTTGTCAGCAGGTGTGGTCAGCGCTGAGCTTATTCCAGACGGTTGCATTCAGTGTCTGAAAAAATTACAAGTGCGCCTGCTATTACCAAAACTCTTCGCATCATTTCAGCCAAACTCGGAGGTATGGCAATTCATTCACCAACCAACTCCCGTCGGCGTGCTTTCTTGCATTGGTGTTGCCTTAGGCACACGCGGCATGACAATGTCTACCGAGGTAAGGTTGTTATTCAAAGACGCCGATAGGCACGACCGCGAGCAATTGCTTTCGTTTTTGATGTCTGGAGATATTAAAGAAATTGGAGCTGCTGAAAAGCGAATCTGTCATAAGCTGCCAATATTCTCAGGGTTCTGTGCAATTGAGCAAACTAAACAAGATTGTGATATTAATTGGATGGCGTATGAAGCTGACAGCGAATATTCTCCCGTATTTCTGTCGCTTGAAGAGTTGATGGAGCGACACCTGGAACCTTTGATGTGCATGGGCATTGCTTCAACATTCCTCGACTCGAATTTTATTTATGTGAAAGAAGGCGACGAGGCTCACGCTGATTTCTTGTCATATTTGGGTGTACGACAAATCTCAAAGGTCGACTTTTTCTCCAAGTATCTGGTCCCGCGTTTCGATCAGATAAAGCCTAAAGCCCGCGTTAAATTTGTTTACCAATTGCTAGTAGAATTACATGTTTTACTAGCACAGGATGACGCTGACATGCTATTAAGCATCCTCGAGACTGCTGCAATTTTCCCAACAATGTCAGGAGACTTGAAAAGTATTGGTGACCTGTATGACCCAGAGATTAATGAATTTATAGATATAATGGACGAAACCTTTTTTCCAGCCCTTGAGCTTCAGGACCCTATGCCACTGTCTGCGCTACGGTCATTAGGACTGCAACGTACCTTATCCCGACGGTCTATTTTATCGTTGGCGGTATCCTTGGAAAGAGACCAAATGAGGATTACAAACGGTAGCGCAGAGCCAAATAGTCTTGATGAGATTAGCATGAAGTTGCGGTGCCGTTCTCTAAAGTTTTTTCAGTATGTGGATTCACGCATGGATCAACTTGTAACTCCAATACCAATTGATCGACTGGCGCATACTCTTGTAAAAAAAAGCAAAAAAAGGGAAGGCATTCGTTTTTTGCGTAGCTTTTTGAGCGAAGACCGTTTACGCAACGATGACGCGATCCGAAATAACGTGGTGCCAACCACAGAAGAGCTAGAAAAGCAAGCTTTTGAGAAAGCTGAAATTGCAGATTTTAAAGCCAAGTTAGCGATCATTGAGTGGATTCCAGTGAGCGAGGAACAACCCCATTTTGCCGCACCGTGGTACAAACAAGGGGAGCGAGTTATCGTAGCGTCACCACAACAATCCCGCCCAGCAAAACAATTGTGGCTTTGTTCCTCTCAATTTCACGTCATCAAATGCACGGTGCAATCAAAAGTACTGCGAAATATTCTTGGTTGGGATAAGTCTCCAACAGCCACGACAATTGCTATTCAGCTTAAAAAAATCTCGGAACTGTATGATGCTCACCAAGTGCAAGATGGTAACGATTCGAATGCTATTAATGATAGAGATATCCACGTGATTTGGCCCGCGGTGTACAACATATACCAGATGTTGTCGGTCTTTTTTGAGACTGAACTGGGTGAACGCCGAAGCCAAGTATCCTCGATTTTGTCGGACAATGGCAAATATGTATGGGTGGGCGACCGTTTTGTGTCGGCGACTCACGTGGCTTCAATAGCTGTTGTAAATGCGGAACCGCTTTTGTATACGATTCCTAATGAGCTTCTTCATTTTCGACCCTTTCTACGAGCAATTGGTGTACGAGAAAGGTTTGCACTGGCAGACTACGTGTATGTTCTTGGAGCAATGTACAAGGACTGCCGTGGATCGAGTACCCTAAAAAAAGAAGAGCAGAGTAACTTTTCTCCTCTCTCGAGCGATAGACTGACGACAATTATTGGATTAATCCAACTAATAAGTGATACGCTACAACACCATTCCGATTATGAATTGTTCGCTCCCGACCGAAATGGAGTACTTGACTTCGCGGCAAGCCTGACATATGATGACGCTCCTTGGCTGGATAAACGGGATTACGAGACGTCTTCAGGAACCATCCGATTTATTCACCCCAAAATCTCAAATGATGTAGCAGCAAAAATCGGATCCCGTTCCTTACGCCACCAGTTGCTAAGTGAAAACGGTCACAATGAATTAGCTTTCGGAGGTGTAGAGGCATTCGGTCAGACAGAAGCGATAACGAAGCGAATCGCGCACATTTTGGAGCAGTATCCGGATGGACCTAATATTATCAATGAGCTA
This sequence comes from Bremia lactucae, assembly GCF_004359215.1. NCBI lineage: Eukaryota > Oomycota > Peronosporomycetes > Peronosporales > Peronosporaceae > Bremia > Bremia lactucae. Next base: position 509,438 of record NC_090628.1, read on the forward strand.
ATTCAAAATGCTGATGACGCAGGAGCTACTCGTGTCTCGATTTTATACAATAGTTGCATGTACGGGACTTCTTCGCTGCTAAGTCCAGCTATGGCGAAATGGCAGGGGCCAGCACTATACTGCGTACGAATGTCTATTGTCGTAAATGCGGCACAGGTTTTCGTTCTGACTATCGTGTATCTCTTTCGCAGTACAATGACGCTGAATTCAGCGATGGAGACTTTATTAGTCTTGCAAGCATAGGCCAAGCCAGCAAATTGCAACGAGCAGCTACAACGGGGCGATTTGGACTTGGATTTAACTCTGTGTACCATTTTACTGACTTACCTTCAATTGTTTCAGCAAAATCAATTAGTAAGAGTTTTTCCTTTTATGTTGCTAAGCTATGAGTAGTATGTAACAAACATATCTTGCGCAGTAATGTTTGATCCTCACGCCACCCACTTGCCCGGCATATCAGCTGCAAACCCAGGAATTAAGATTCGTTTTGTCGATGCAAGCATTGTCCACCAGTTTCCGGACCAATTTGCACCATTTAAGGATGTGTTTGGCTGCGATTTGACAAGCCATTATAGGGGTACCTTATTTCGATTTCCGCTTCGTAACAGCTCTCTCGCAGAAAGCAGTCAAATCAAGCGTCGAGGCTACTCGCATCGTGCAATTGTGAGGTTGTTTAAGGGCTTTCAGGAATCAATTATTGAGACAATGTTGTTTCTTCGAAACGTTCGCAAAGTAGACGTGTATTTACAGCCAGAGATTGACTCACCTCCCATATATTTGTATGGAGCAGAAGTGCCTGAGGAAGATCGTGGCGAAACTTGGCGAACGATTGATCGATTTATGTGCAATGATGAGTCACCAAGAAATTCTTCAATGACCCATCTATCCTCAAAGCGAGAATTCTATGCGCGCTTGCGGTCTACTCCAACAGAAAGCCTTCCATCTGTGACCCAGGTACTTAATATACGATGTCGACAGCAAAAAAACCTTCAAGAATTATTTCTCCGCTTTGGTAAGGTAGCCTCTCAAGAAGGAACAGAGGCTAACATGATCGAAACGAAGGCTGCCACTGAAGACCACTTGGAGGAGACAATCGAAAAGTACTTAGTATGCAACCAAATTGGCGGTGGAAAAGCGCGCGATATGGCTTGTGCCGCGGAAAATGAGTCTTTAAAACTTATTCCTTGGGTGGGGATTGCCAGTCGAATTGACGGAGGGCTAACAGAAGGACGAGCTTTTTGCTTTCTACCCCTCCCTGTCCGCGTCGGCTTACCAGTCCACGTGAATGGCTACTTTGAATTGTCCTCAAATCGTCGCGATATCTGGATTGGCGATGATATGAGTGGTGATGGAAAATTGCGTTCAGAATGGAACGCTAATTTACTGGTAGACGCCGTCGCGCCTGCTTATTTAAACTTCCTCTTAAAACTAAAGGCGATGAACCAGATAAAAACTGCTCAATATCTGTCGTACTTTCCAGTAAATCTGCCTTCCAGCCCTTGGAACAGCATTGTTCTCGAACTTTTTCGCATTATGAAGAGCCAACCAATGTTTCTTGCGTCCGCGAGCCAGCACATGAAAAATGAAATTCTGGAGGGCCTCATTAAATTTGTCAAGCCGAGCTCTTGTGTATTAATCGACGACGATCTGAGTGACTGGAAAATACTCGAGGATGCCTTAGGTACAGTGTCTTTGACGACAGTGCATGTACCTGTGGCACTGCGTAAAATGTTGCTCCAGCTCGATGGTGTATATGGAGCAATGACTCCTGCATTTTTTCGGCAGCTAACGCGACAAGGAGATTTCTTACCTGTTTTGGAACGCGGATGTCTCAAGCGAGTCATTCGATTTTGCTTGTCGGATTGCCAAGGCTCATCAAGCCTTTTTGTGTCTCAAGCTCTCGACAATTTGCCGATACTGCCCTTAAAAAGTGGAATTTTTGAAAAACTTTCTATTCACGATAAGAGTGTGCAAAGCAACGAATCTAGTTTATATGCAAAACAGGAATCGACCTACTACTTTGGCAATGCCATTGAGGAACAACTCTTGGGTGATTTTCACCATCGAGTGTTGTTCGGGGAGTTTAAGGAGTTGTTTGACGTGATCCCGGCTGTGTACGACTGCTCAAATCTTAGCGTGCTGAACCTCGATACTATCTTGAAAAACTTTCTACCGCACATGCTGGGTCGCTGTTGGAGTAAAATAAAGACTAATATATACGCGCTTGCGTCGCCATCGGAAATGGAGGGCGACAAAAGAGAATGGGTGCGATTGCTGTGGACGTACGTAGACTCCCAGATACATACGATTGACCAAGCACTTGAAGCTTTCGTGAAATGGCCATTGGTTCCTATTCTATGCGGTGATGGAAATCGATGGGTTTGTCTATCTGCAAACGTCAGCCTTGTGATTCCTCAGAAAGACAAATCGCCAGATCAGTTTTGTGATTTAAGAAGCGTGCTGGGAAAACTTGGTGTGTACGTTGTGAATACCTCTTACATTAGTGGTGACAAGTGCTTGCAATGGCTGCTGGCACGTAAATACGCTCATATGCTTACGTCAAACGGAATACTGGAAGCCTTGAACCGCTATCAATATCCATTAGACGGCAAAACTATTGATGTAATTTTTGCTAAAACGACAGAGAATGAGCGGCAGATTTTGTGCAATTTCTTTGCTCAAAATGCGTTTGACTCCTTGTCAAATGATCTCGTGCCAATTCTTTTTGAGCTTCCGATATTTGCTGTGTACACGAAGCATACTAGTGGCCACAGTGATGACAAATTTGAGTTTTCTAATTTGCGGCGAGGAGGTTATTTGCCTGATCCTCATTTTGATACCAGACTTCTCGATAACTCATTTTTTCGTGCGGAAACGGAGGGAATACGAAGGTTTTTGCGTGATTGCGGTGTCGACGAATGGTCCTCCACAACTATTTTGCTAGATCACGTTTTTCCACAGCTGCAGCTATTTGAAAATATAAAGGAGGATTTGGTCGATTCTGTAATCGTGAGTGCATTGGAGACTCTTGCCTACCACCAGCGAAACGATTCACGTTTTTATGACGTTGTGACTACACAAGCAATCGTTCCCTCCAGGCAGCGAATCTTTCGAAAAGTTCACCAGCTTCATGATCCTAGTGTAAGCGAGCTAAGTGACCTCGTCGGAGATAACAGCCTTCCAGCTTTAGCATTTTCAACCCCATCGGTAATTCAAATTCTGCGATCGCTGGGCCTGCGTAGCTCCTTATCGTGTCATGCAGTGCTGGATAGCGCGCGCTCCATTGAGGCTATGTACGGCGAAGGTGGTGGAGAGGTTGCAGACCAGGCGTACGCTAAAGCTCGCAGCTTGCTAACAATTGTAAACAATCACTTTGATAAGATGATGGCCGAATTGAATGCGAATGACGCCGTTGCAGGCCAGGAATCACATGACACGGATCGCATACATGACATAGTAGCGGATCTTGGAAAAATTAAGTGGTTGCCTATTCATGAAAAGACACTAGATCCCGCAATGCCATGGAAATGGCCTAGCGAGAGTGGTGACCACCACCATCGACTTTCGAATGCAGTAAATGTGCGTTCACAAAAAAACGCGGTGCGTACGCTTAATGTTGCCAAAGAAATGATTGTTGTATTCATTTGACTTTTAATGCGCTCTTTATTAATATCAGTGGCTCTGCTCTTCGTCAATGGATATATTGAATGGCGAGCTCACTTCCGAAGTGCTTATTTATGCATTTGGGTGGAATAATCAAATTGAAAGCTTTGTAATAGCCAAGCAGCTTGAAGCGTTTGGCTTGCGTTGGGAAAAGTACGAGACCGATAGATTACTGCCCTCGTTTAGTTTGCCCTGTTGGCGATTTCCTTTGTCAGAAGTTCAGCTAATGTATGAAATACTGGAAAAATGTCGACAATTGGACGAAGAGAGTTGGAAGGCGTCTTTTGCGTATCGCAGATTGGCAAATGCGCGATGGATCTGGACAGGGAAACAGTTTGTACATTCGTATCAAATTGCTGTGGAGGCTAATGCGTCATTAGAGCCTCTAGTGTATTGCTGTCCGAGCGAGCATATTATCCCACGATCGCTTCTCGCTTCTTTTGACCTTAAGCTCACCTTCTTAACAGTCGATTACTTGGAAGCGATACTAAGACTACCAAGAAATGTAATTTTGAGTGAAAAGCAAGTGGCAGCGTGCCTAAAAATCTACCAAATCTTTGCTGACGACATATCATCATTGGAATCTGCGCTAGAATCGTTCGCAACGCAAGAATTGGTATTGTTAGATCAGTTTAACCACCTCGTTCCTTCTGTGCAATTGACTTTTGATGACATGGAATGGAATGAATCACGAGAAGCACGGCAGGGAGCAACATTTGTTTGTAACAAAGTCCCTAAAACTGTAGCTGGATTGCTGGGTGCAGCGTCATTGCATTCGAAACTAGCACAGACGTCAATGACCAGTGAGCGTGTAGTGTGTCCATCTATCAGAGCCCTGCAGACTATATTGCCGCCTCATTCTGAATGGTTTCACGTACTCCTTCAAGAAACAATCTTTGCAGCTGAGCATTTTGGAGGAACGCAAGTGGACTTCTTCCTGGATTATCGCCACCACCCGTCTCAACGTGTAATTCAGCCATCTTTGCAACCTCTTCAGTACGAAGCACTGTGCATTCATATTCACGACGTAGTACTTAGCGCGAACGATGTCAATAAGTTGTATCAGGACGAGTCTTCTCGAACGGGCCTACTGTGTGGCTTTGTCGTGTCAGATTGTATGCAAATTTTAAGTGGCGAGGGATTTTATGTCCTGGATCCGACTGGTGCTTATCTGTCATCATCAACTGGAACAACAGCAGCCAATACATCGGCTTTGACAAGTTTCGGCCTGCGATATAATGTACATAGCCATAATTTTGCTCGATATCCAGACCAGCTTTTACCATTTACAACACTTCCTTCTTGCCCAAGCAATGTACCCTCAGGATTGCAAAGCACGTTGATTCGATTTCCATGGCGGAAATCCGGGTCAGCTTTGTCCTCCTACGTACTAAACACGACAAAAGCTGACAAATTCATTGCGATTGTAAAGTCGCAACTGTACCAGACGCTAATATTTACGGAGACTGTTCACCGGATTTCGTTGTGGGGTGTCGGCAAGGAATCTGAATTTGCACTCCACTGTCATGGCGAGGCATCCCTCGATGCACCCGATCAGACACTTTGTAAACGCCGCATGACACGCCAAAATCAAGAGTGGAAAAAACGGTTTTCGTTGCACAGTTTTTTCAAAAGTCCTGTGATTCCTGAAAACCAAATGGAGTTTGTGATTAACCTTGAATTAGAAAATAAACAGTATCGCGACGTTTGGCTATTCGCAGATAATATCGGATTGGGCAGGAGTCGTGAGTTAGCATGCTCTCCTGTTCATGAGATGCTACGCTCGACTCCTTACGTAAGTGTAGCTTGCCATATTTGGCGCAATGATAGCCCAGCTCCTAGACTTCGCGGCCATGTATACAATGTTGTGTGCACGCAACAATTTGTTGGGCTACCAGTGCACATTAATGGTTGTTTTAAGACGACAACGAACGATAAACAGCTTGTGCTTATTGCGTCATTAAACGAAAGTGGCCAAGATAACAACAATGCCATGACAAATGGAAATGAGATACAAATTGCAGCTGGATGGAATCGAATTCTTTTGGAAGATAGTGTATCGGACGCATACGCAAAGCTTCTTATGGTCGCAAAGCGGTGCTACAAAGGGTTATACCCAAAGGCACTTTACAATATCTGGCCGACATTACAAAAGGTGCGCATTACCTTGTTAGAGAGCTGTCATCAATAAATAACGCTTTGTGTGTAGCGTAAAACAGATCTTGGTGCAATTGTACAGGCTTTTGTCTACCATTCTGTTGCCAAACGGGACTTGTTCCTTTGCACTGACGGCATCTTCCGTCCTTTAAGCAACAGCTACCAACTCGATTTCAGCTGTATTAATATACAGGTAGGCTTCTTAAGCTGCGTTCAAGTGTCTGTAACTTAAATTAACTCTTCTAATGTGCGCATTTTAGGTGTCTTCGTTTGCTCAACTTCACTTTCCGGCGTTAGACATACCGGCAATAATTTTGCAAGATTGCGCGAGGTTTCTGCCATCGCACTTAAATGCTGTAACTCCAAAGCTTATGCGTCACTTCTTAAGAAGTTTTGGCAGATCCGACATTCTTTTAAGTGTCTGCTTACCTCTGCTTGAGTATTGCCTAAGCGACCTGCCATTTCCTTTACCGAGTGAAACGGATTTGATCTGGGCCGAGTTTCATGGACTTCCACTCCTGCCTCTAGAAGACGGAAGCATTGGCGTCCTTCAAGCCAATCAACGCCGCATGAGTTATATCATCGGATCGTACGATCAAATTGAATTGCTTGAACCAGTAAAAAATCTGTTTGTGTCATTGTTAACACTGCGTAGACTTCACAAGTACTTTTCAGAGACCCGATTCATTTCGATTTTCGGATTAACTTCCTTTTCGATAAAAATTCTAGCGGATAACATTGAGCGAGTTCTGCCATCGTCGTGGAAATATCAAGAGACTGTTGAGTGGGATCCAAACTCGCCCGTTGGAATTGACCAGTTGTGGCTTTACCGCTTCTGGCAGGTTGTACATTATGAACGTCGATCTTTAGATTATTTTTCGAGCTGGCCATTAATTCCTTTGAAAGGTTCGCGACTACTTTCTTGTTCTAAGATGGGTATGGCTGTGTGTGTTTGGGACGACTCAGCAGATAGTGAGATCACTTCACTAGTCGCTCAAGCTTTTCAAGCTTCTGCAACAGAACAAGAATCTAAAATGGCTGGCATGGAGGACGAATGCAAGCGCTGGACGGAACTTAGTGCCAAAGTTATAGAAAATGAAGAAATTGCTGATGAAAGCTATCTAGATGAAGAAGAATTTGGTGAAATAGAGGTTGATGAAGAGACTGATTGCAATGAAGAGGCTTTAAATGAAGCAAAAGTGAATCGATCGGCTAGTATGATTAATCCATCTGGTGGCGCTACGAGCATTCAAATGGACGATACTGCATCGTTACCGGCTCAAGTTCGTGATGAGGCGGAAGAACGAGCTGTAGATGCTAATGATGCGTTTCCTATATCTATCAGCTTTTCGTCCTTGACATCGGAAAGTTTTATCAATTTTGAAGACTCTCAAAGTTTGGCTCAAGAAAGCAATACCAATTCTGAAGAAGTCGATGACAATCCGGAAAGAGGTAGCAGTAGCGAGGATTCAACAGTCTCGACACGTCATCTTGATATAGATGCGCATGAATTTTGTAGTCGTGATATGCTTCATAGTGTTCTCTTCGAATTGAACGTAACGATGCTGGAGCTTGCGTATTTTAAAGGTCAGGAGCAAGCTATCGTGCCGCATTCTCCTGATGTAGCTTTAATCGTGCTTGAAGGAATTTTTGCTGTAAGCTTGGAAGAGACTTGCTGGGCAGATTTAAGTGAGACGCGTGCCGATTTTATTGCCGAGTTTTTTGCTCATCATGGGGAAACACATGGAGGTTTCACCCGTGTGCAGCTGGAAAAATTGAAAGTGCTGCCAATTTATGTGAATATTCGCAACGTACCTTGCGCAATTGAAGGCTCAGAGAATTTCTTTTTGATTCCACCTAATTTTAATGTGACAGACATCCCACTGCCTTTGGATGCACAGCACTGTTTTCTTAAGAGTAACCCACGTCTTGATACTTTTTACAAAGAGCTGGGGGTCGAAGAAATGAGTGACAGCAAACTACTGATCTACATTCTACCAATGTTTTGTAACTTGCAAGAAGAACAACGCAACCAGGTGCTGGATATACTTTTGCTTAAATGGCAATCGCTACGTGACAGTGCCGAATTAAAAGCTGTTCTTAAAGAAACGGCTCTATTTCGCAACGATGATAGCAACGACTCGCGTTACCGCATTGCGAGTTCCTACCACGACCCTCAAAATAATGTGCTCGCGACAATTTTTGCGGGCATTCGTGGAAAATTTCCTGCTCAACGGTATCAAACGCCTGAATGGCTGAATTTAATGAGTGAAATCGGTTTGCAAACCGAAGTTACTGTCGATATTTATGTCGAGTGTGCACAGCGCATCGATGGGCAGTGTTCGGGTAAGCAAGCTCTTTCGATTGATGACGAACATCTCCTTACAACGTTGCACCAGTTTTTCGTTCAAAATGTGGACAAATTTGATCGATCGCGATCATTTTTCGAGCGGATTATTTCCCTATCATTTGTACCGGCGGTCGTTTATGACAAAGTATCAAACTCATCATTGGATGATGTCGTTGACGTGTCGCTGGATCAAAGCTATTTTACGTCGCGTTTAGTTGTTCGTAGGTATTTAGATTGCGCAATTCCTGATGATGAAGCTTTAGTGTTCTCGACGACACCAATAATGTCGACCGTTGCATTACCACCGCGCGTCTTATTCAGTCGTCTTGGAATAAAGTCTCCTCCTCCTAAGGATCAAGTTGTAAATCATCTCTTTACCATTACACGAGGTGACCGTGCGATGTCATTCCACGCAATTACTTGGCAGTTCTTCTTGCCTATGGACAAAGTATTTCAAGCCATCTTTAAATTCTTACAAGAAAATTGGGAAGAATTTGGAACTGATATTCAACAACGTCTCGCAAATGCAGCCATCATTCCAGTTGGTTCTACTTTAGTAAAGGGCTCCCGTCTTTTCTTTCATTTACGTGAACATCTTGCTCCCCTTTTGTTTGAAGTACCTCGCGTGTATGGTGCTTATGACTCACTTTTCCGGCATCTGGGCTCCAAAGACGCTCCACAAGTGAGTGATTACATACGCTTATTGCGCGACTTGAAAGCAGAATGCTGTAGCCACCCGCTGAATTTAAATGAATTGATCGCAACGGTTCGTGCGATAGATCTTCTTGTGGCTGCAATGGCCGAGTCCAATTATCGTCTCTCGCTCGAAGAAAAGTCGAGCATTTTCTTACCATCAAATTCAGCAGTAATGCAGTCAATGCTGATGATGGTATACAATGATTCTGCATCGCTTTGTACAAGTATTAGCCTTACAGAATTGCATGTGGTACACCCTCGTATTACCACGAAATGCTGCAAGATACTGGAAGTGCCTGGCATTACTCAAATTGTGACAGAAGAATTAAATGGTGACCTTCCACTTGAGGTCGTAGTAAGTGACGAAATCGCGCATTACAATAGCGTATTAACTTCCCAACAATTTGCTGACGGTATGCGTAAAATTATCACGGCTCAACAGCAAAAAACCTCTTCGTACGATGCGATGCGGTTTACTATTGACTATGAAGACCTCAACGAAAGGATTGTCAATTTGGTAAATTATGAAATCAAGTGCGTCGTGGAGTTGAATACTCGCTTTATTGCAAAGTTAAAATATCTTGATCGAATTGTGGACGTAAGCAAACCTACGCACCAAGACAGTTTGTCATTCTTGGATCAAGCAAATCGACGAATTTATATCACACTGCGAACCGTGAAGGGTAGAATGCGCTCGAGTTATTTAGTCGCTCAATGTATTAACCAGCTCCTTGGCAGAATACTGCAGGATTGCTCGGTATTAGAGTGTATCTTAACATGTGATGAAGTGGAGATTCCAGAAATATTAAACCTGCTTGGTATTTACGAAGACCCTTTGCTGATTACCGATAAACTTCGTGGGGTTTTGGGACAGCCCCTGTGTAGGGTTGATGGTGCGAATGTGGAGCTCGCACCATTGCGCTCTTGTCAGCCTGGAGAACTAGTTGCTGTAGAAGATGAAAATGGCAATTTGTGTTATGCCAAGATCCTTAAGAAAGCGCCCGAGGATGCAGTAGGGATATATCGATATGAAGTTACGGTCAATAGCTCTTCAACACGATGGATGTCAGCAACACAATTGTATTTTTTCCGCTCTAGTCGCATGCGATCCAGTGCAAGCGAATTAAGTGGAAGGCGAGTAATGGACCACGCGAGTAATTTTACAGATGATAATGTTGCTTTGCCCTCATCAGTCGTACCGATATCTCCGGTAGATCAAGGTAGCGAGCTCGTATCTGAAATGTCGGTACCCAAGGCATCCGGTCCGACAATTCCACCTGCGAACATTTTGTCCGCTGTAAACGATTTGCTATCCCGACTCAACGTGACGTTGGACTCGAGCGTTGAGGATTTAATGGCTGAAAATATTCAACTACAGCACCGTTTGAAATTGGCTGAAGCAAGTCGTCGTGCAGCGGCTACACAAATTGAAAAGGTGCTACGCGACAAGAAGGAAATTCAAGACTCGCTCGTGTGTGCCGTTTGTCTCGAGAACCAGGTCAACCGCGTGCTCATTCCGTGTGGACATATTTATTGTGCGTCCTGTGTGCAGCAACTGCCACGACCTTCATGCCCAATCTGTCGCCAGAACATCGTCTCAAGCTCCACTTTCCACGTTCCATCTTGAACTGCATCACTACAGAATTCAAGATTATATAGCACTTGGTTGAAAATTAATAATTACTTCCACAATTCTTTTTTGACAACTAAAAAAACGACAAGTTCGAGACTTAAATGGATTCATAATCCTTGCTCTACCTTGCAAAGAAATAGTCGAGGTACATCTTGTAGCGGAGCTCACTCCTAAAGTCAGAGGAAGATTAAAGATTAAAAACAATCAAAATTTGAGCAATTTTACAGTCTGAAATTTTAAACTATCAAGAGACTTTCAGACTCAGAAAGTCACTTAGTTCTATTGAACTAATGGGTTTAACAACTCAGGGAGTCATTCAAACTATTAAAGCTTAAGGAATCCTAGTTAAAGGGATTCAGGGGCTCGTAGAACCAAGTAGCAACTATTGCCCAAGAGGATATACCTCAGAAAGGATTCTATCTCTTACAAATCAATCCGCAAGCCTTAGGAAGGCACTTAACGTTTTAAGATCAAAAGTGGAACTGCACTTTATTTAATTATTTAAATCTAAAAACCTTACCCTAGCTAATTAAAAAATAGATTTTGGCCGCCAGATCTATATCTGGCGGCGACCACATTTGTTACCCATAATAAATGGGATTTAAGTAACTAACTATTTTAAAATTAGATAAAAGTTTTTTTACCCATAAAGTAAATGTACCACAACAACGGTTCTCCAACCGATGTGTGCCCCATTACACCCTCCCCCATCAGACTGTTGACACCAAGTGTAATCATTCGCTTCATTTCCTCTTTGAGGTTGAACCTTAACAGCTAACCGTTCGGTTGTATTTTTTCATTCCTTTGTCTAATGACAATCAAGCGTGAGTCACAGACTCTGAACACCTTCCTCGACGATGAGGGAATGGTGGACTTTGAAAGTCACTTTCAATCAGAGGAGGAAGAAAAAGAGCGGCGTTCGCTCACGCCTTCTCCTCCGGATGAACGTCGGCAGGCCCCGAATCCGTTCCCAGAACGTGGTGCGGCTTATGTCTTAACTGCATTGAGCAGGACACGGGACCCTGAGTCCAACATCATTACGAATCCGCTCGATGCAGAGCAAGAGCATATAATCCTCATAGAGGAAAGAGCTCGTCGTCGAGCTGCCGAGATAGCGAAAGCTAAAGCTCATAGTAAATATAGATTCACTCCGCTTAGTGCGGACGAGTGTCTCAAAGAGATAGCGGGTCAATGCTTGGCCATCTGGATCTCCGGTGACCCGGCGAGGACGCTGGTGGAGATCGCTGCCCGAGATGCTCTTCATGAGCAATACCTTACGCCAAAGGTAATGACGCGAAGCCAGTATCTGACGCGTTTACGTGACAAGCCCGTGGGGCTTCGTTGACCTCCATGAGGAAAATTCCGATCGTTTTGTTTCCAAATGAACAAAGACTGAAAACAAAGTCTCATTTTAGAACTGGGTGTACCGGGCCCGCAAATTTCGTAATATCTGGAATATCAGAGAGTCTGCGGATAGAGGTGATGTTCGTTTGGAACGGAAGTTTCGCTTCGACTTCGCTAAGCTCAAGGCCACAGGCCAGTTACGTTCGGCTTTTATGCCACAAAACGAAGAAAGGCCTAGCCGATATTTCAGTGCTTCGGTTGACCGTACAACCAAGGATCGAAGCCGCACTGAGGCTTTAGATCCACCTAATCCCACGTTAGTGGTGGGAAGCGTCGTTTGACGCGAGTTGACCCTGAGCTTTGCGCTCAAAAACGTCAACGGCGTAAAGGGCAATCTTGCCGAAGAGGTACCTCGAACTCCCAAGAGTTTTCAGAAGAGGGGTATCCTAGCCACTTCACCAGATACTGGTATTGACCCTCACGACGACGTCGCTTTAAAAGTTTCTCCACATGAAAATGAAGGTTCCCTCGCGCATCAAGCAGCGCGGGAGGGGCCCGAAATTTTGGCGGAAGCATTTGATGCTCTACGGCACGAGGTGCAACTTCTTCGTGAGGTCCTTGCTCATGTTGAGAGCTCTTTTGAGGCGGTTCGGGATCGTCTTTCGACGCTGGAGCGTCAGCAGCCTCATTTAAAGGGCCAGTTGGATATCCTGGTGAGGAAGCAACAATCTGCGGCACGACCGCCTGTCTCGGCGCAAGCGCCTTCAAATCCACGTGGGAAGGGTCCTGATATGGCTTAAGCAAGCCAACGTAAAACACTGGGTGTGCACGCAGCTTGCTGGGAAGGTTTAGCGTATAAGCTAGGCCCTTCTTGTTCACGACTGTAAATGGTCCAATAAAGCGCGGGCGCAATTTGGTCTTGAAGACAGTGGAAACCAAGTTGGTAGGTAGTTCTTAGCGTTTAGTATAACTCGGTCTCCGACCGTATAATAATTAATACAGCTTCTGCCTTTGACATCTGCTTGTTCTTTATGTTTGTCTTGGCTATCAGCCATCGTATCCTTTACATGTCTTAAGACACTAAATCGCGTCGCGAGAAACTCGCTTAAAAAAAGTTCTTTCCGAACGGTAACAGGGCTGATATCAGCAAGCGTATCGGTCAATTCCCCTCCACCAAGCCCTGAGCCCCGCAGTGGTATCGTTAATGGAACGCACGGGTGGGTAAGACCGTTTACATAGAACGGAGTATAGCCTGTAGAGGCATGAACAGCGTTATTTAACGCAAACTCCACTACTGGGAGCATTGAGCTCTAGCGCTTTCATGTCTGAGCACACACGCAACGTCTTCAATGACGCGATTGACACGTTCAGTTTGACCATAGGTCTGCGGATGGTCCGCAGTGGACATATCTAATTTGGTGCCAAGCACTCGAAAAATTGATTTTCAAATTTTACCCGTGAAGCCCGGATTCTGATCAGAGACAATTGCCACTGGCAAACCATGTTGTCGAATCACGCGATCGATAAACAGCTTAGCTGAACCCTCTCCATCAATGGAATCCGGCACGGCCGCTAAGTGAGCCATTTTGCTCAAACGGTCAACAAAGACCACTATGCCGGAGTTACCGGCTGAATCTTTCGGTAGCCCTAAAACAAAATCCATACTAATGGACTCCCAGCAACCTATGGGGACGGGAAGACTCGCCAGTGCGCAGCAGCATGTGCCGAGGGTTTAACCCGTTGGCACGTTTCGCATGTGCGAACATATGTACTGACCCATTTATAAAGTTTAAGCCACCATTAACTCTGGCTTATGGAGCCGTAGGTCTTTACTCAACCGAGTCGACCACCAAGGACAGTATCGTGTGCCTCATAGAGGATTCGGTACTCAAATCCTCATCATGAGGAACAACGACACGCGGAGGGTCCGCGATGTCTGTGCAATAAAGTAACAGGTTGTTATCGATAGAAAATCAATGAAATATTGCACGCGAACTTGCCGGTAATTTAATATCTGAACCCGAGTCCGTTAAAGCTCGTAGCAGAGCTACACACTGTTCATCCTTGGCGTAAGCCGAACGGATAAATTCAGGAATAGGTGACGAGATAGTCGTTGAATGAGAAAGCTCATAATCCGGCCTGCGTGATAACGCATCGGCCAAAGCATTTTGCTTGCCGGGTTTATACTTCACCTCGAAGTTGTATTCTGCTAAAAAGGATAGCCATCGGGCCATTCTCTGTGAGAGATGGGGTGACTTAGTCGCCGTGCGTAATGACGCGTGATCTGTATAAATCACAAACGGCTTAGAGCCAAGCAGATGAAGTCTGAATTTGACGAGGCATACTTCATAGCAAGGAACTCTTTGTCATGAATTGAGTAGTTCTTTTCCGCAGCTTTAAGCTGTCTAGACTCGAACGCAATAACACGTTTGTGCCCATCAACATCTGTTTGTAACAGAGCACTGCCAATGGCAAAATCTGATGCGTCACAGACGACACTGAAATGCCAATTTGGCTTTGGCAGCGCCAGAATTGGGCATGGATAAGACTTTCCTTAACTACTCGAAAGGAATATTTTTTTGCTAGTCCAGCACCATTCTATGTCCTTTTTAAGGAGATTAGTTAATGGCCTAGCCTTATCAGCGTAATTTTTGCTATATTTGTGTAAACAATTGGCGAGACCCAACCACTTAGCAAATCCTTTAGGTTTTAGGAACCGGTCAATCTACTATAGCGGAATCCGCTCTAAGGCCTCGCTTCCCAATGAAACATAAAAAAAAGGAATTTTGTCGCACGACTATGGACAAAAATGCCATCGAATAAGTCTGTGCATAACCTCGATGAGGGCGAAAAAATTGCGTCACCAGACAATTAAATGTTGCCGGGACGTTGGAAAGCCCTTGTGGCATGACCAGCCAACTTCATAACATGCCGCTTGGGGTGCTAACCGCTGTAAGCGGGATATCGCTAGCTCGCATGAGCAATTGGTAGTAACCATCCACTAAGTCCAATGTACTGTACATTGTACATGTCACCATTTTATCCTGAAGAATATCCTTTCTAGGAATGGGGGTTTGTGCTGGTATAGTGACAGCATTAAGCTTATTATAAGCATGTACAATGCGCCATTTACCATTTGGCTTTTTGACACAAAATGTCGGTAACGAATGAGGAGATTTGCTCTATCGTACCATTCCAGCCTCGTGCTTAGCACGGAAGAAATCGTCAATGACGTCACACTGCTCCCTTGGTAAAGGCCATTGTCTTGTGACACAGTATTTGGTTCCCGGAACTAAGTCAATTTCATGACGAACACCTCTATCCGGAGGTAAAACAGATGGTGGGTTATTACATACCACATCTTGGAATTCCTTAAT